>NC_041388.1:431624411-431875078 GCF_002162155.2 Triticum dicoccoides
ACAACCTTATCTTCTCCCTTGCCCCCCCCCTCAACCTCATCTTCTTCTCTAACAGAGTCGTCTCCTTCCTTCAGATGTGCCCGATCTCCTCTCTCCACACTCCCTCTGCAGGCTAGCTTTCTTCCTCTCCCCGAGCGCATCACTCTCTGTCCATGACCTCTCTCATCCCAGTCAACGGAGCTGCTCCTGCTATGAATCAGGGGTGCCGTTGCATTGCAAGGGCGGTCGTTTGGCGACGAGGGACGACGGAGTAGTTGCTGCAAAGGGGCAGCGATGCGGTGTTGCAGGCTGGCCGGCGATAGGAGCAACCGTTGATGCTGCAAACCACCCACATCACGGAAGTCGATGTTGTTGTAGGGAAGGGAAGTCCGCCGGAGCTGCAGACAGGGGCTCACCAATTGCGATGAAGCATCACCGGAGGGTCGACGGAGCTACAATGAAATGCAAGGGGTTGTTGAAGCTCTGCCGGATTTGCAATGGAGCATCGCCAGAGCTACATTGAAGCGCCACCGGAGTTGCAATGAAGTGTCGGAGCTGCAATGGAGTGGTGTCGGAACTGCAATGGAGCGTCGTCGGAGCTCCAATGAAGCGCCGCTGGGGCAACAATGAAACGTCGTCGGCGCTGCAAAGGAGCACGCGCGTCACGGGGCCGGTGATGCCATGAACCACTCGTCGAAGCTTGTCGGCGTTGCGGTGATATGCAGCAGCACGCGCCGCTGTAGAGAGGCTGCCGGAGTGGCGGTGGTGCTGCACTGCATCAACAGTGGGGGCCGGCGATGCAAAGTTGCATCCATGGCATCTCTGACGATGGGGACGGTGGCTGACGTCGCTGCTGTAGAGAGGTTGCGTAGTCATCTCATCGCTAGCCTTTTTTTAGGAACAGAGACGTGCCCTTACCTTCTGGATCGAACGACCACATGCTTTGAATCGAACGGCTGCGCAGGCGGTTGATCTTCCCCTAAGATCAACCGGCTGATTTGTAGCAGTCGCCTATAGCAATTAGCCAGGCCACTATCTGGGGCGCTTTCTATATAGCGCATAGGTTGTTGTTGAACGACATAGCATGTACCCCCCCCCCCCTCGCACGTTGATGTTTCTATGGGCCGGCCCATTCGGGGTTTCACCCCAACCGGTTTTGGGAAGGTTCTAGAACCTTGGTTTTATTTATTTTTCTTTCGGTTTCTCTTTCTTTTCCTTTTCTTTATTGATCCTTTTTTATTTTATTTTCTGTTTTTTGTTATCATTTTTATTCTTGTTTTCAATTTTTGAAAATATTTTAAATTTGAGATTTTTTTAAATCATCATTTTTTTAATTATGTGAACATTTTTTAAAGATTGATTTTTTGGTTTAGCAAATTCGTCAACATTTCTAATAGATCATCAAAAAAATTTGAAATTGTGTACATTTTTTAAAATCTCATGAAATTATTTTTGAAATCGTGATTTTTTTAAACCATGAACATTTTTACCTAAATCGTGAACATTTTTCTGAAATTATGAACAATCGTTTTCAAAATTGTGAATATTGCTTTTATAAATCATGAACATTTTTTTTCTAAATTGTGAACATTTTTTAAAACTCACGAACATTTTCTTGAAATCATGAACATTCTTTTTGAAATCGCAAACATTTCTTAGAAATTTGTGAACATTCTCTTAAATCATTAACATGTTTTCGAATTCACAAACATTTTTTTGATATCATTAACAGTTTTTGAATCAAGATTTTTTTTCAATTCAAGACTAATTTTATGAAATTATGAACATTTTTACAAATTCGTGAACATTTTTTAAATTCGCAAACATTTTTACAATTCAAGAACATTTTTTTACAAATTCATGAACATTTTTTGAATTCCTAAGCATACTTTGGATATCGTGAATATGTTTTTTAAATCATGATTTTTTTATTCAAAATTAGCAACTTTTTCTGAAATTTGGAATTTTCTGATATCACGAATTATTTGGAAAAAAGGAAAAAAAGCCATCCTGGCCCGCACATGGGCCGGCCCAGAAGGGCGGGAAGGGGCAGGGGGTGCGCGCTCGCTCCGTTGCCAGCGTGTTATGCGCCGTATAGGAGCTCCCACTATATTACACTCAAAAAAAGGAGCTCCCACTATTTGGTCATAGGAGGCTAGGAGCGTGATCCAATTTCAACGCTGGCGCATGACTCGCCACACCTAGGGCAATTCGTCTGTTCTGCAAAGGGCGAGGCGGCAGCACACAACCGATCAACACCGATGCACAAAAGGTGGGATGCAGTCGTCTTCTTGTTAATTCTGATAATATGGAGGTGATTGAAGTTCCTCAAAAAAATATGGAGGTGATTGAAGTAATGGAAAATGGAAAACATTCGGCGGGAGCGGCGGCAGCAGTGTTTGATGATTGCTATTTCATAGTTTGTGATTTTTTGCTCGTTAGATTTGAACATTGCAATAAGGAAGAAAATAAGATGGCTCATAAAAAATTGCTAGGCTAGCAAAATTTTCAGCCACTACAGACTGATTTGAGGAGCCTGTGAGAGATATTGTTCATTATTTATTTACGCAAAAAGGGAGTGTGGGAATTAAAGTGAATGCTGACATAGGTCATTACTTCCAGACACATAAAGGCCTAAGACAAGGAGATCCGATGTCCCCTATCCTATTTAACATTGTGGTGGATATGTTAGAAATTTTGATAGGAAGGGCTAAGGAGAATGGTCAAGTGGGTGGGTTGGTACCTCATCTTGTTGAGGGAGGTGTTTCCATCCTTCAGTACGCCGATAATACAATCATCTTTATGGAGCATGATTTGGCCAAGGCGAGAAATTTGAAGCTAGTGTTATGCCTATTTGAACAATTGACCGGGTTAAAGATTAACTTTCATAAGAGCGAGTTGTTCTGCTTTGGTAGAGCCAAAGACGGCCAGGAGTCTTATAGGCAATTGTTTGGGTGCGAGTTGGGGAGTATACCCTTCTCTTACCTTGGTATTCCGATTCACCATCATAGGCTAACAAACAGAGAATGGAAGTGCATCGAGGATCAATTTGAGAAAAAACTGAGCTGTTGGAAGGGTAAGCTCATGTCATACGGAGGCCGTTTGATATTGATTAATTCGGTGCTCACGAGTATGCCTATGTTTTTCTTATCTTTCTTTCAGGTCCCAGTTGGTGTTAGGAAACGACTGGACTTCTATCGGTCGCGTTTCTTTTGGCAGGGTGATGAACTTAAAAAAAATACCGGCTTGCTAAATGGGACATCATCTGTAGACCGAAAGACCAAGGGGGTCTTGGTATTGAAAATCTTGAAGTTAAGAACAGATGCCTTCTTAGTAAATGGTTGTGGAAGCTGTCTTCCGGGACTGAGGCCATGTGGGCGCAGATCCTCCGCAACAAGTACCTCCAGACTAAAACATTGTCCCAGGTCGTAGTCAGGCCGACTGATTCGCCTTTCTGGAAAGGACTAATGAAAGTCAAACAATCTATGTTCAATAGGACGAGATTTGTTATTGAAAACGGTACAAGTACACATTTCTGGGAGGATACTTGGCTTGGTGAATCACCTTTAGCCATTCAATATCCGTCTTTATATCGGATTGCTTAACGGCGTGAGGTGTTCGTGGCAACGGTATTCCAATCTGTCCCCCTTAATATTCAGTTTCGACGGTCGCTAGCGGGCAATCGTTGGGAAGAATGGCTCCATCTAGTTAGGAGACTGATGGAGGTTCAACTTTCTCACCAACCCGATATATTGCGCTGGAAGTTGACTAGCTCTGGAGTATTTACAGTTAAATCAATGTATATTGATGTTATTAATTCGAATGCTATTCCAACTTCCAAGTATGTTTGGGCTGTCAAAGTTCCTTTAAAAATTAAAGTGTTTATGTGGTTTGTCCATAAACAAGTTATTTTAACAAAGGACAACTTGATTAAACGCAATTGGACAGGACCTACTAAGTGTAGTTTCTGTGATTGGGATGAGACGATTAAGCATTTATTTTTTGATTGCCCGTTGGCCAAAGTTCTATGGCGGACGGTCCATATTGCTTTTAATATTACTCCACCGACTTCGGTCAATGCTTTATTTGGGACATGGCTTAATGGGGTTGAGCCTGAATTAGCAAGACATATTCGGGTTGGAGTTTGCGCTTTGTTATGGACTATCTGGAATTGCAGAAATGATTTGGTTTTTAACAGAACATCACGGATTCATTTTTTGCAGGTTATTTTCCGAGCTACGACACTGATCCGTTCGTGGTCGCTACTCACTCCGATGGAGGCCAGAGAGCATTTGGTTACTGAATCTATCCGTTGGGAGATGGTAGCTCGGGATATCTTCAACCGGTTTGGATGGCGGTCATGTAATAGGATAGGCAATTAGTTTCCCTATCTATTTTTAGCCAGCCGGTTGTGGCATCTTTTTCGGGCTAGTTTGTGTATCTAGCCGTCTGTCGCTCTGTGTGAGCTGCATTTATCCTTTGCTTTTTGCTTGGCTGGAGACTGTGGAACCTTGTTGGCACCTTTTGTTATTTGGTTAATAAGATGGCCGTATGCATCGTTCTGATGCAGAGGCCGGGGAGATCCCCCTTTTCGAAAAAAAGAAAAAAAAATTAACAATGTAACTATTATTTGTAATTAATAAAGTACATGTTTATTTAAAAAAACATCGATGAGAGCAACTCCAACGGGCCAACCCAAACAGACGGTGATTTCGTTCGCTTTTTGTCCGTTTGGGTCGACCACCCGCCCGGCATCCGCCCTGTTTTTCATATGGGTCGGCAGCGCGTCCAACGCGCCGACCCATATGTGCAGGCGTGGCCGGCTGGCCGCCCAATTTTACATTGCATTCAAACATATTGTGAAATGAAATAACAAGCAAAATAGTTTAGCTGCCCAAATAAATAGTATATTTTTACAAGCCAAATAAAAAAAATGTTTCACATAGTTTTGCAAACGAATAAAAGAAGATACATCTATTAGTTGCCAACATGAGTCCACATATGCTCAACCAAATCATTTTGCATTGCACGTGAGTTTCCCAATCACGCATGTCTTCATGAAACTGGATGAACTGCTCAAATGTTGCTGCTACTCCATGCTCAGGCACAACATTCTCATCCTGAAACTGAAAGCCTTGATCGTACAGACGTTCCGGGCGCTTGTCTTCTATGATCATATTGTGCATGATCACACAAGCAGTCATCACCTCCCATAGTTTCTGCGTGCTCCAAGTATTAGCAGGATACCCAACGATGCCCCATTGAGATTGCAAAACACCAAAGGCCCGCTCGACATCCTTTCTAGCACTCTCTTGTTTTTGGGCAAATCTTTTCCTTTTCTCTCCGACAGGGTTGGGTATTGTCTTAACAATAGTGGTCCACTGAGGATAGGTACCGTCACCCAAATAGTACCCTTTGTCGTAGGTGTGGCCGTTGATAGTAAAGTTCACCGGCGGGCTGTTGCCTTCGGCAAGCCTAGCAAACACCGACGAGCGCTGAAGCACGTTGATATCATTGTGTGATCCAGCCATGCCAAAGAAATAGTGCCAGATCCAGAGATCTTGAGACGCCATGGCCTCTAGTATGACAGTGCAAGCCCTGACATGTCCCTTATACTACCCTTGCCAAGCAGAAGGGCAGTTCTTCCACTCCCAGTGCATGCAGTCTATACTGTCAAGCATTCCCAGGAAGCCCCTGCTGGCATTCATCGCCAACAAACGGGTTGTATCTTCAGCTGTCGTCTCTCTCAAGTACTCAGGGCCAAACACAGCAATCACAGCCTTGCAGAACTTATACAGGGACTCTAGGCATGTAGACCCGCTCATACGGACGTGCTCGTCAATGAGATCGCCGGGCACCCCGTATGCAAGCATTCGGATGGCGGCAGTGCATTTCTGATAAGAGGAGAAACCAATCTTGCCGACGGCATCCTCTTTGCACTCGAAGTAGTCATCATAGCCGACCACTCCCTCTATAATACGGTTGAAAACATGCCTACTCATACGGAACCGGCGGCGGAATTTGTGATGTTTGAACAACGGGTTTGTTGTATCAAATTAGTCCTTCCAGAGAAGGAAATGCCCGCTCTCTCGGTTACGATTCAACGTCGGAAGATGGCCCGGAATGGAGCCACGGAACAACGGCCGCTGGTTGTTGAGGTGGTGATGGACCAGCACAGCAGCCAATATCTCCTCCTCGTCGTCGGACAACGAATCGTCGGAGTCGCAAAGGAAATTGTGGAAAAAGAACTCATCGGCGGAGTCCATTTTCCTACCTTGGCAAGCTGTCGAACAGCTGGCGGGCGTCGAAGAAGGAGACGGACGGCGAGGGGAGACGCGACGCACACATACCAGCTAGCTGCTCTGCCGGCGTCCGACGAGTGTGACGGCGTCCGACGAGCGTGCCGGTCGGATGTGGCGGCGGCGGCGAGGCGTCTTCTTGGTCGCGGGCGGCTGTGCTGTGGGGGAAGCGGCGGCGGGAACCAGTTTGCTCCCCGGCGGCAAAACGGCGGTGGGGGGAGACTGGGGGCAGGGGCGGCGTTGCTGGGCGGATGTGGAGGCGGCGGTAGCTGGAAGAGTCGCCAGCAAAAATGGGCGACGACGTCGGTGACGGAGAAGGCGGGGCGAGGGTTGCTTGTTCGCCGGGGGTGAAAGGGGAGGCCAATGTGCCATAGACCTGCAGGCCCGGGGACAGAAGTAGGCGAGCGCATGTGTCCGTCGCATGTCCGCGCCGACGCAAATTAGGCTTAAAAATGGATCAGGAATGGATCGTCCGCGGACGAAAAACGGACACATATCCGTTTGGGTTGACGCGTTGGGCCGTATTTTCTGTCCATGCTGACCCAAACGGACGGCCGCGGACAAAATGGGTCGCCTCATTGGGGAGTTGATATGAACGAAGCTGTTACGCCGTGCAAAAAAGTTGCGGTCAGTCCTCTGTCGCTCCTTCATTGATTTGTACCGTGTGCTGTTACGCCGCCTGTCGCTCCTTCGTTGATTTCTACCATGTGCTGTTACACCATGCAGAAAACTTGTGGACTCCCATGTCACTCCTTCGTTGATCTGTACCGTCTGATAAATTGATAATGTTGATCTGTATTACGATTTGGACTACAACAATTTCTCAATTTTATATGAAATTAGTGAGGGCACAACTTCATGTTTTATCCCAAAAATTACCCCAAATTAGATATGGTGCAGATATTATATCACTCAGATTTAAATTTTCACTGTGTATTTGCATAGTCATTATTAGAAGGGAGAGAGGGATTTGGTGAAATTGTTCTTGTGTATTGCTTGAGCCTCGTGGGCATATATATAGGAGTACATGATCTGCTTGGAGTACAAGGCAAGCCAAAATATTTCCTCCTATGTTTCCTAATACAATCACGTTACTCAATATCCCCCCGCAGTCACAACTGTAGCGACACAAACGATGAGACTGGAGAAGAATCCAAAGGCAAGCCGACGGACACCCCCCACAATCGTAACGGTCGACGCATCGCGGAGTCGTGGCTGGAGTGACAACCGACGAGGTTGCTCAAGCAAGACGGTAGCCCTTTGTGCCGTTGTCGAGGTAGCCGAGAGCGTGGGTGGTGGAGCCATAGTTGAGGTAGCTGTGCGAGGAATGCCGCGGTCGATGTCGAGTCAGGGTAGCCGGTGTCGAGGAAGTCGCCTTGGAGCCGCGGGCGCAAAGAGGCGCTGAGTTAGTCATGGGCGCAGTAGTGGTGCGCCGGGAAGAAGACGTTGTTGACGACGCATCGCGCCGTGGTTGCCAAGCCCGGGGACATATCGTAGACGAACGCACGCTCCAGTCGTGCCAGCACCGGGCATGCGTAGACGGACGAAGACGAAGTTGACGAAGCATCGCCCCAGGCTTGCCAGGCCCGAGGACACATCATGGACGAAGGCATGCTTCGGTGTTGCCAGCACCGGGCATGCGTAGACTGGGACCTGCACGAGCTGTACGCCATGTCGAAGAAGTCGGAGAAGGTAGCAGAGAAGGACTCGACGACGGTTGCAGCGCCAATCGGCGCGGGGCTGATGTCGCCCGCGGTTGTCGGAGTAGACGAAGTGGTCGGGGTAGATGATGACGACGCTGGCAACATGCTAGTGTTGGACGAAGATGAAGGGGTTGGACGGGCAGCGGCGGCGGCTACGAGGGTAGTCGCGGCAGTGGCCGAAGAAGAGCAATTGCGGCGGCTAGGTTAGGAGCGCGGCGCCGATGCTCGAAGGAGGCGAAGAACCCGATAGCGTGACGAAGACTGGCACGGACGGTGGCGTTCCCACGCCAAGGGAGACGCGCGGCGCATACCACGGGAGGTCGACGCGCGTGACGGCGGAGTGGACCGCGGGCCGCGACGCTACGGCCCGATGGGGCGATGCAGTGACGGCGGGTGATGTCTACTACACAACCTTATTCTCGTAGACGTTGTTGGGCCTCCAAGTGCAGAGGTTTATAGGACAGTAGCAAATTTCCCTCAAGTGGATGACCTAAGGTTTATCAATCCGTGGGAGGCGTAGGATGAAGATGGTCTCTCTCAAGTAACCCTGCAACCAAATAACAAAGAGTCTCTTGTGTCCCCAACACACCCAATACAATGGTAAATTGTATAGGTGCACTAGTTCGGCGAAGAGATGGTGATACAAGTGCAATATGGATAGTAGATAATAGTATTTGTAATCTGAAATTATAAAAACAGTAAGGTAACTAATGATAAAAGTGAGCGTAAACGGTATTGCAATGATAGGAAACAAGGCCTAGGGTTCATACTTTCGCCAGTGTAAGTTCCCTCAACAATGATAACATAATTGGATCACATAACTATCCCTCAACATGCAACAAAGAGTCACTCCAAAGTCACTAATAGCGGAGAACGAATGAAAAGATTATGGTAGGGTATGAAACCACCTCAAAGTTATTCTTTCCAATTAATCCGTTGGGCTATTCCTATAAGTGTCACAAACAACCCTAGAGTTCATACTAGAATAACACCTTAAGACACAAATCAACCAAAACCCTAATTTCACCTAGATACTCCAATGTCACCTCAAGTATCCGTGGGTATGATTATACGATATGCATCACACAATCTCAGATTCATCTATTAAACCAACACAAAGGACCTCAAAGAGTGCCCCAAAGTTTCTACCAGAGAATCATGAAGAAAACGTGTGCCAACCCCTATGCATAGGTTCATGGGCGGAACCCGCAAGTTGATCACCAAAACATACATCAAGTGAATCACGTGATATCCCATTGTCACAACAGATATCCACGACAAGACATACATCAAGTGTTCTCAAATCTTTAAAGACTCAATCCGATAAGATTACTTCAAGGGGAAAACTCAATTCATTACAAGAGAGAAGAGGAGGAGAAGAAACATAGTATCCAACTATAATAGCAAAGCTCGCGATACATCAAGATCGTATCATCTCAAGAACACGGGAGAGAGAGAGAGATCAAACACATAGCTACTGGTACATAAACTCATCCCCGAGGGAGAACTACTCCCTCCTCGTCATGGAGAGCGCCGGGATGATGAAGATGGCCACCGGTGAGGGTTCCCCCCTCCAGCAGGGTGCCGGAACAGGGCCCCGAGAAGTTTTTGGTGGCTACAGAGGCTTGCGGCGGCGGAACTCCCGATCTAATCTCTGTTCTGGAAGTTTTAGGTTACGTAGGTATATATGGGTGCAGGAGGTACGTCGGTGGACCGAAGGGGGGGCCACGAGGCAAGGGGGTGCGCCCCAGGGGGGTGGGCACGCCCCTACCCTCATGAGCTCCTCCTTCATCTTCTAACGTAGGGTCCAAGTCTATCCGGTTGGTTTCCTTCCAAAAATAACTTCTCCAGTTGATTTCGTTCCGTTTCGACTCCGTTTGATATTCTTTTTCTTCGAAACACTGAAATAGGCAAAAACAGCAAATCTGGGCTGGGCCTCCGGTTAATAGGTTAGTCCCAAAAATAATATAAAAATGGATAATAAAGCCCAATATTGCCCAAAACAGTAGATAATATAGCATGGAGCAATTAAAAATTATAGATACGTTGGAGACGTATCAAGCATCCCCAAGCTTAATTCCTGCTCGTCCTCAAGTAGGTAAATGATAAAAAAGATAATATTTGATGTGGAATGCTAGTTGGCATAATTTTAATGTAATTCTTATTACTTGTGATATGAATATTCAGATCCAAAAGATTCAAGACAAAAGTTCATATTGACATAAAAATATTAATACTTCAAGCATACTAACTAAGCAATTATGTCTTCTCAAAATAGCATGGCCAAAGAAAGCTATCCCTACAAAATCATATAGTCTGGTTATGCTCTATCTTCACCACACAAAATATTTAAATCATGCACAACCCCGATGACAAGCCAAACAATTGTTTCATACTTTTGATGTTCTCAAACTTTTTCAATCTTCACGCAATACATGAGCGTGAGCCATGGACATAGCACTATAGGTGGAATAGAATGGTGGTTGTGGAGAAGACAAAAAGGGAGAATATAGTATCACATCAACTAGGCGTATCAACGGGCTATGGAGATGCCCATCAATAGATATCAATGTGAGTGAGTAGGGATTGCCATGTAACGGATGCACTAGAGCTGTAAATGTATGAAAACTCAACAAAAGAAACTAGTGGGTGTGCATCCAACTTTCTTGCTCATGAAGACCTAGGGCAATTTGAGGAAGCCCATCATTGGAATATACAAGCCAAGTTCTATAATGAAAGATTCCCACTAGTATATGAAAGTGACAACATAGGAGACTCTCTATTATGAAGATCATGGTGCTACTTTGAATCACAAGTGTGGTAAAAGGATAGTAGCATTGCCCCTTCTCTCTTTTTCTCTCATTTTTTATATTTTTTTATTTTTTTATTTGGGACTTCTCTCTTTTTTATGGCATTTCTATTTTTTTATTTGGGCTTCTTTGGCCTCTTTTATTTATTTATTTTTCGTCCGGAGTCTCATCCCGACTTGTGGGGAATCATAGTCTCCATCATCCTTTCCTCACTGGGACAATGCTCTAATAATGATGATCATCACACTTCTATTTTCTTACAACTCAAGAATTACAACTCGATACTTAGAACAAGATATGACTCTATATGAATGCCTCCGGCGGTGTACTGGGATGTGCAATGATGCATGAGTGACAAGTATGAAAGAATTATGAACGGTGGCTTTGCCACAAATACTATGTCAACTACATGATCATGCAAAGCAATATGACAATGATGAAGAGTGTCATAATAAACGGAACGGTGGAAAGTTGCATGGAAATATATCTCGGAATGGCTATGGAAATGCCATGATAGGTAGGTATGGTGGCTGTTTTGAGGAATATATATGGTGGGTTTATGGTACCGGCGAAAGTTGCGTGGTACTAGAGAGGCTAGCAATGGTGGAAGGGTGAGAGTGCGTATAATCCATGGACTCAACATTAGTCATAAAGAACTCACATACTTATTGCAAAAATCTATTAATTATCGAAAAAAGTACTACGTGCATGCTCCTAGGGGGATAGATTGGTAGGAGATGACCATCGCTCGTCCCCGACCGCCACTCATAAGGAAGAGAATCAATAAATAAATCATGCCCCGACTTCATCACATAATGGTTCACCATACGTGCATGCTACGGGAATCACAAACTTCAACACAAGTATTTCTCAAATTCATAACCACTCAACTAGCATGACTATAATATCACCATCTCCATATCTCAAAACAATCATCAAGCATCAAACTTCTCTTAGTATTCAAAACACTCATAAGAGAATTTTTATTATTAATCTTGTATACCTAGCATATTAGGATTTTAAGCAAATTACCATGCTATTTAACACTCTCAAAATAATATAAGTGAAGCATGAGAGTTCATCTATTTCTTCAAAATAAAACTATCACCATGCTCTAAAAGATATAAGTGAAGCACTAGAGCAAATGACAAACTACTCCGAAAGATATATGTGAAGATCAATGAGTAGTCGAATAATTATACAACTATGTGAAGACTCTCTAACATTTAATAATTTCAGATCTTGGTATTTTATTCAAACATCAAGCAAAGCAAAGTAAAGTGACATTCTAATAATGGCAAACATCATGTGAAGAAGCAAAAACTTAGGATCAACCGAAACTAACCGATAGTTGTTGAAGAAGAAAGGTGGGATACCAACCGGGGCATCCCCAAGCTTAGATGCTTGAGACTTCTTGAAATATTATCTTGGGGTGCCTTGGGCATCCCCAATCTCGAGCTTTTGTGTCTCCTTAATTCCTCTCATATCACGGTCTCCCTAAATCTCAAAAACTTCATCCACACAAAACTCAACAAGGACTCGTGAGATTAGTTAGTATAAACCATTGCAAAAACCTTATCATACTCTACTGTAGCAAATCACTAAAATTAATATTCAACATTGCATACTAAATTCCTCTGCATATTTAATAGCCCTATCCTCAAATAGAATCATTAAAGAAGCAAACATATGCAAACAATGCAAACATAACAGCAATCTGCCTAAACAGGATAATCCGTAAAGAATGCTGCAACATCCATACTTTCCTAGCTCCAAAAATTATGAAAGAAAATTCCCACTGTAGTAAATTTATAATATCTTAATATGCAAAAGGTTTCAACATTTTATCACATTATGACTTTTCTAGGGAATTATTGCAACAGCGGTAAACTTTCTGTTTTCAAACAGCAACATGTATACTTGTAACATAGGCATAGTAAAGGCTATCAATGCCACTTTTATTGAAATAAAATATGAAAAATATTGTTCTAAATAACAGCAAGAAAATACTAACAAAATAAATTGACTCTCCAAGCAAAACACATATCATGTGGCGAATAAAAATATAGCTCCAAGTAAAGTTACCGATGAACGAAGACGAAAGAGGGGATGCCTTCCGGGGCATCCCCAAGCTTAGGCTCTTGGATATCCTTGAATATTAACTTGGGGTGCCTTGGGCATACCCAAGATTAGGCTCTTTCCACTCCTTATTCCATAGTCCATCGAATCCTTACCCAAAACTTGAAAACTTCACAACACAAAACTTAACAGAAAACTCGTAAGCTCCGTTAGTATAAGAAAATAAATCGCCACTTCAAGGTACTGTAATGAACTCATTCTTTATTTATATTGGTGTTAAACCTACTGTATTCCAACTTCTCTATGGTTTGTAAACTATTTTACTAGCCATAGATTCATCAAAATAAGTAAACAACACATGAAAAACACAATCTGTCAAAAACAGAACAGTCTGTAGTAATATGGATCAAACGTATACTTATGGAACTCATAAAATTCTCAAATAAATTTCTGGACCTGAGGAATTTATCTATTAATCATCTTCAAAAAGAATTAACTAAATATCACTCTCCAAATAAAAATGGAAGCAATTCTCGTGAGCGCTAAAGTTTCTGTTTTTGACAGCATGATCAACAAGACTTTCCCCAAGTCTTCCCAAAGGTTCTACTTGGCACAAACACTAATTAAAAGCATAAAACCACATATAAACAGAGGCTAGATGAATTATTTATTACTAAACAGGAACAAAAATCAAGTAACAAAAATAAAGTTGGGTTGCCTCCCAACAAGCGCTATCGTTTAACGCCCCTAGCTAGGCATGATGATTTCAACGATGCTCACATAAAGGCTAAGAATTGAAACATAAAGAGAGAATCATGAAGAATATGACTAGCACATTTAAGTCTAACATACTTCTTATGCATAGGGATTTTGTGAGCAAACAACTTATGGGAACAATAATCAACTAGCATAGGAGAGCAAAACAAGCATAACTTCAAAATTTTAAGCAAATAGAGAGGAAACTTGATATTATTGCAACTCCTACAAGCATATATTTCTCCCTCATAATAATTTTTAGTAGCATCATGAATGAATTCAAAAATATAACCAGCACCTAAAGCATTCTTTTCATGATCTACAAGCATAGAAAATTTACTACTCTCCACATAAGCAAAATTCTTCTCATTCGGAATAGTGGGAGTATCATAAGAGACTTGAATACTATAAATTGTTTCCACATTAAAAGAGTAATGTTTAGAAAAAGGGTAATCATAATCACGACAAGTTTTATAGATATAATCATCACTACTTTTTATAGCATATGTATCATCACAATAATTATCATAAGTAGGAGGCATGCTATCATCATTATAAATTTTCATATCAAAACTTGAGAGGCTAAAAATATCATCATTATTAAACATAGCATCCCCAAGCTTGGGACAAACATTAATTGCAGAAAATATATTCTCAAATATTTCATCCTCATCAAACATAGCTTTCCCAAGCTTGGGCCTTTTCATATCATAAGCATAATCACTCTCATCATTAATAGTATGGATAGCACCAATAGTATAGCAATTATCACATTCTTTCAAGCAAGTGCCAAAAAGATTTTCAAGATCATAAGAAGCATCATTATCTTCCCAATCATAATCATCACAACAAGCAATAGGCATAACAAGATCATCATCAAGTGTATCATCTTCATTTACATGAGGTACAACAATAATAGGAGCAACTTTATTTGGGAGAGATACCATTTTACCTCTCTTCCTTTTTCTTTTCTTCTTCTTCACCTCATGTGTGGGTTGAATCCTCCTTTTGGAGCTCCTTATTAATGAGATTGGTTGAATAGGAGGCTCCTCCTCTTTACCTCAATCATCATAAGAAATAATAGGAGGATATTGGGAAGTCTCTTCCCTTTCATTAGTATTCTCTTCATCTTCTATTTGTTTTATTTTCTTTATGTAGTTGGCAATATAAGAATTTTCAATACAATTCACCGCACAATACATATAAATATTCTCTAGATCAAAATGAAGAACTTTATCAAGATTAAACTTTGGAATACCCTCAATTATACGTTTCATTTCCTCATACCCCAAAAGAAGACTAAGCTCTTTATGATGCTCAAGGGTAATCAAATTATCACAATTTTTGGATACGATTCGGTCATGAAACAATTTGCATTTGAGATTTAAATGACCATGTTCATTGCAAAGTTCACAAGGAGCGCGAAAAATATTGAATTTTTCAGCACATTCATCTAGCTCTTCTTGCTACAATTTGGTTTCTAAGCACTTATGCCTCTTGCAATATCTATCTTCCCTATTTGGTGTGTACTTACAAACCCAATGCACTCCACAAAAATTGACATGTTTATAGGAGACATTTTCATCATAACTAGTGCAATCATCATTAGTATCATGGATATTCGAAGAATTCGTACTAACAACATTGCAATCATGCTCTTCATTCAAATATTTAGTGCCAACCATTTTATAGATTTCTTCTTCTAGCACTTGAGCACAATTATCCTTTCCATCATACTCACGAAAGATATTATAAAGGTGAAGCGTATGAGACAAACTCAATTCCATTTTTTATAGTTTTCTTTTATAAACTAAACTAGTGATAAAACAAGAAACTAAAAGACTCGATTGCAAGATCTAAAGATATACCTTCAAGCACTCACCTCCCCAGCAACGGCGCCAGAAATGAGCTTGATGTCTACTAGACAACCTTCTTCTTGTAGACGTTGTTGGGCCTCCAAGTGCAGAGGTTTGTAGGACAGTAGAAAATTTCCCTCAAGTTGGGGACCTAAGGTTTATCAATCCGTGAGAGGCGTAGGATGAAGATGGTCTCTCTCAAGCAACCCTGCAACCAAATAACAAAGAGTCTCTTGTGTCGCCAACACACCCAATACAATGGTAAATTGTATAGGTGCACTAGTTTGGCGAAGAGATGCTGGTACAAGTGCAATATGGATAGTAGATAATAGTATTTGTAATCTGAAATTATAAAAACAGCAAGGTAACTAATGATAAAAGTGAGTGTAAACGGTATTGCAATGATAGGAAACAAGGCCTAGGGTTCATACTTTCGCTAGTGTAAGTTCCCTCAACAATGATAACATAATTGGATCACATAACTATCCCTCAACATGCAACAAAGAATCACTCCAAAGTCACTAATAGCGGAGAACGAACGAAGAGATTATGGTAGGGTATGAAACCACCTCAAAGTTATTCTTTCCAATCAATCCGTTGGGCTATTCCTATAAGTGTCACAAACAGCCCTAGAGTTCATACTAGAATAACACCTTAAGACACAAATCAACCAAAACCCTAATGTCACCTAGATACTCCAATGTCACCTCAAGTATCCGTGGGTATGATTATACGATATGCATCACACAATCTCAGATTCATCTATTCAACCAACACAAAGGATCTCAAAGAGTGCCCCAAAGTTTCTACCGGAGAATCATGACGAAAACGTGTGCCAACCCCTATGCATAGTTTCATGGGCGGAACCCGCAAGTTGATCACCAAAACATACATCAAGTGAATCACGTGATATCTCATTGTCACCACAGATATCCACAACAAGACATACATCAAGTGTTCTCAAATTTTTAAAGACTCAATCCGATAAGATTACTTCAAGGGGAAAACTCAATTCATTACAAGATAGAAGAGGGGGAGGAGAAACATAGGATCCAACTATAATAGCAAAGTCGCGATACATCAAGATCGTATCATCTCAAGAACACGAGAGAGAGATCAAACACATAGCTACTGGTACATACCCTCAGCCCCGAGGGAGAACTACTCCCTCCTCGTCATGGAGAGCGCCGGGATGATGAAGATGGCCGCCGATGAGGGTTCCCCCCTCCGGCAGGGTGCCAGAATAGGGTCTCGAGAGGTTTTTGGTGGCTACAGAGGCTTGCGGCGGTGGAACTCCCAATCTAATCTCTGTTCTGGAAGTTTTAGGTTACGTAGGTATATATGGGTGCAGGAGGTACGTTGGTGGACCAAAGGGGGGGGCACGAGGCAGGGGGCGCGCCCCAGGGGGGTGGGCGTGCCCCTACCCTCGTGAGCTCCTCCTTCATCTTCTAACGTAGGGTCCAAGTCTATCCAGTAGGTTTCCTTCCAAAAATAACTTCTCCAGTTGATTTCGTTCCGTTTCGACTCTGTTTGATATTCCTTTTCTTCGAAACACTGAAATAGGCAAAAACAGCAAATCTGGGCTGGGCCTCCGGTTAATAGGTTAGTCCCAAAAATAATATAAAAGTGGATTATAAAGCCCAATATTGCCCAAAATAGTAGATAATATAGCATGGAGCAATAAAAAATTATAGATACGTTGGAGACGTATCAGCGGGCAGGTTGGGGCGACGACGGGAAGACCACCGGGCGGCGGCTGGGACCGCGGGCCATGGCGCTGCGGCCCGAAGGGGCGACGCAATAGCGGCGCGTGAGTCGGTGCAGCTGTGGGACGGCCTCGGGCGGCGGCGGAGACCACGTACCACGCTCGCTACAGCCCGTTGGGGCGACGCAGCGGCAGCGCGAGTGTAGGCGCTGCCATGGAGACGGCCTAAAACGGACATACTCGAGGCGGCGGTTGACCGCGCCGCGACACTACGACCCAAAGGGGCGACACAGTGGCAGCACGCGGGTCGATGCAGCAGCGGGGAGAACCACGGGGCGGCGGCGCTGCAGCATGACGGGGCTACACAGCGACAGCCCGATGCTCGATCGGTGGAGACGTGCGCTGAATTCGGGGACGATCTTCACGGGACTTGCGGAGACGCGCGTAACCAACATGCCAGGTCGGTCGCGCAACGTAGATGAGGCGGATCGCGACAGCGAGTGGGTGATCAAGCCGATCACGCGCGAGGTCGGGGACGCCGCTCGGTGGAGGCTGGTTGGCGGCGGAGTCCGAGATGAGGCTGGCGACGACGGATGGCGTGGGACGTCGTGCAGACGAGCTTGTTAGCATCGATACTCGGGCTGCCAAAGCAGCGCCGACGCCCGGGCAGCGAGGCCCGAGCGACCAATGGAGCAGCGGTGCCCGAGTTGAGGCAACCGATGTAGCGACCCGACCTCAGATGGTTAAGTCTCTGTGCTTACGTGTCATCCCTGGATCGGTATGCTGACACACATAGTACTCGAGGATTTATAACAGAGGTAAATCACATGTATAAAATAACGTAAATACTATTACCTCAATCCAAATAGCGGAAGTAACAACAAGGTTGTGGATTCCCATCAACACCAACGGCAAAGTTGAGTGTAGAAATCGTAACCCTAACGTATCACTTACTCGTCGTAAGAATCCTGCAACATGAGACGTTGCAGCCACAAAGGGTCAGTACATTGAATGTACTGGCAAATTCACACCATAGGATAATGATGAATAAAGGCTATCACTACATGCATATTTGGCTGGTGGAAAAGCTCTATGGTTATAATGTTTTTGCGAAAAGTCAATTTTTCCCTACTGCAAAGGAATATATTTTATTTAACTACAAAGTTGGTTGAAAAATATTGAGAAGGTTCCTCCAACTCAATCCCAAATTAACATTAATAACCCAACAAATTATTTAAGTAACGTGATGAGATCAATATGATAATCCAAGTACCAGAGACTCAAGATGTCCATAACCGGGGACACGGCTAATCATGATTAGTTTGTACACTCTGCATAGGTTTGCGCACTTTTCCCCACAAGACTCGATCGCCTCCGTTGGATTTCTCGCACTACGTGGTGTTTGAGAAACGGATGACCGAGACATAGTCTTTCAGAAACATTAACTCTCTACTCCGGGCAGACCATACCAAACCTACAACCCACTACCTGCTGATCCACCTCTTCAAGAGCTTCACGTAACTTACTCAACTATGCTAGAGCCCATAATAGCTTGTGGCTGCACACGGAAGTTTCTAGCATGAATCATCTCAGTTCCCTTTGAGCCTGTGTGGCGGTCCATAGGAAGATCACACGGGTGCTCCGGGATTTCCAAAAATACAGGCAACACTGGGTACTCCAGGTGCCTCAATCCACCCAGACATGTATTTAAGTTGCCACCTTAAGTTGAACCATTAATTAACAATCTCATGTCTGTCATGGATTTCACTCACCCAAACCACGACTACGAGCATAGCATAGCAATATAAGCAACGCGTAAGTAACTCCCAAGGGTTTGAATGTAACAGGGCAATAGGTTCTACCTCATCAACTACTTCCCAACCCACATGTTAATGACATCCTAACCTTGCAATGTTTGAGGGTTGAAACTAATGCATAAAAACTGGGTATGAAAGGGATATGATCAAAGTGTGAACTTGCCTGCAATGTTGATGAAGATGATTTTCACTCATAACTCTTGATAGTTCTACTCGTCACACTCCGTTCAATCTATAGTAGGCAAGCAATAGTAACCACACATAAGCAATCACCCAAAGGATCAAAAAGAACGAAGAAGACGATTCGGAAAACACCAAAACCAAGCAAATAACTCTTGCAACATAAAACAATTTCTAATAGTACCAAAATTATATGAATTTGGTCTTATCAGAAATTTTAGGTCAAGAGCTTCGATTGGCAAAAAGAATCAACTCAAACGGAGCTACGAAACTCAAGTTATGATCAAACGAAGTTTGAATTCAAATCTGGTATAATTCAAATTTTAAACGTTCAAAAACAAGTTTAAGTTAGATTACTGGATAGAGGAGATCGTAACAAAGAAGTGGGTGTTGGTTTCGTAGGATTTGGACAAACGAGCAAAAAGTAGTGATAGATTGAAGATCAGGGACTAAACTGTAAATAAAACATCTACAAAGAAGTCCCTGTCTAAAACTAACAGAAAAAGGAAAAGACTAAAAAGTGAATGTTCGTTTTCCAAACCTAATGAGCGAACGTTCTCTAAATAGATCCATCTAAAAGAAAATCATTCGGTTTTAAATGAAAACCGGACCAAAAAAATAAACCGAGATGAACCGGCGGGTCGGCGGTTACCGGCGGTTTTATTCGTGTTTCTCGGATGTTCGTCGGCGGCAACGACAGATCAGGAGGCAGCGGCGTTCTCCGGTGGCACCGAGCGGTGGTGCGGCGGTGCGGGTAAGGCAACGGCGGCGGGCAAGGCGGCTGTCGTGGAGTTGACACGTCAGATGTCCTAGAGCAAGGACTTAGTCGTATGGCCATCGCACTAGGAAGCTTAAAGGGGTTAATCGGGACAAAGGACACGAGAGAGTTTTTATACTAGTTCGGCCCCTTACGATGAATGTAAAAGCCTACGTCTAGTTGGGATTGGTATTGCTGAGGTTTCGATCTCCAAGGGGCTCAACTCACCAGCTTGGTTATCGATCTGGTTGTTTCTTACCCTAAGCCGCCACCGGGTCGTCCCCTTATATACATGGGTTGACGCCTCGTGGCCTACAGAGTCCCGGCCGGCTCATAATCGTGTCTGGCTCGGTGACTTCCTTTGCATGCCTTTCTTTACAAGTATTTCCTTACATACGGCGGTTTACAATATCGGGCCTTAAGCCGGCCCCAGGCCTTTGGGCCTTCTATATGTTTAATAAACTATCATCTTGAATGTTTATTGGGCTTCTTATGTAACCCGCCATTAGGGCTGACCCGGCCCCTCCTGGGCGGGTCATACTGGTAGTAATATCCCCAGCATTAGGCCCTAGGTTGACTTTGAACTTTTTTCTTTGTCGATCTTCAATACTTAGATGAAATTAATCTTCTTCTGTCTGAAAAACTCTGCAATCCGCCGTGATGTCATCTTTTGAAAACACAAAAAACTTTCATGACGTCATCTTCAAACGGACCTTTTATCTTTAATGCTCTCCAAGAATCGAGGCGTCTATATAGCTGGATAACCATTATTTGGTTCTCCCTTGATTTTCGCGCCCGTCTATCCGCATCTTGTCCTTATAAATAGGCTTGCCCCGGCCTTCCTCATTCTTCTCTCTCTCTCTTCTTCTTCTTCCTGTCGCTGCCTCCCTGCTTCTCAAGCTCCGCCGCCACCGTGGCACTCACCGTTGCCCTCAACGTCAGCCGCTGCACCACCCTGAGTTTGTCCAGAGAGACGCGGCAACTCTTCGCAGTAGATCTGCATCTCGTAAGTTCCTTCTCTCTCACGCATCTAGATCTATATTAGGGTTGCAAGTTCATTAGTGTTCTTCGCTTGTTCATCATGGATCTTCTTGTAGCTCTTCTTCCGCAACTTCTTCTGATCCAAAAAAGAAATATAACTCGCGCAGTAGTTGTTTTGCGTCCATTTTTGATATCAGTAGATCCCTTTTTCCTGTATAGATGCTTCATTATAGCTGTCAACTCATCTGTACTGGATTTTTAGGTCTAGAATATTTTCTTTTTGGGACAACCATTTGATCCAAAATAATACGGATAGCTTGGTGAAACTTGTTTACACCAAGACTTAGCTGGATTCGCTTTCTGAAAGAATCTGTAGTCATGGCGGCTTACTGCTCCGGCTTTCTTTTCCTTATATGTCATTAGACCTTAGTTACGCCGTCGTTACTTGTTTTACGTCTTCATCCTTTAACTGTTAATCTTGCCGTAAACTGAATCGGCATGTTTTTTTTGTTTTTCAGTTCCTTGCACATCATGCCATCAAAGACACCCACCATCTGTAACTGGGTCCCCTCAACCATAACTGAGGATCGTTTAAAAGATTTCTTCCTCATTGGGTTTCTTCCCTCAAAAACCGTCATGTCTTATCGTGCTCCTAACCCGGAAGAAGAACGACCCAATCCAAAAGACGGCGAGGTGATTGTCTTTACTGACCACATGAACTGTGGCTTGTCACCGCCCGGTTCAAAGTTCTTCAGAGAGGTCCTTCACTTTTTCAAACTCCATCCTCAGGACATTGGGCCCAATTCCATATCAAATATTTGTAACTTCCAAGTGCTCTGTGAGGTATATCTTCAGCAAGAGCCAATTGTAGAACTGTTTAGTGAATACTTCTATCTGAACCGGCAGAACGAGTGCACCAACGGCCTTAGCTTAGAGCTTGGAGGCATCTCGATTCAGCGCCGGCAGGGTGCTGTCTTCCCTCTCATAGTTTTACCAAGTCACCGAAAGGACTAGAACCAAACTTGGTTTTACTGTCAGGACATCTCTCCAGCCAACGAGAAGCCACTGCCGGGTTACCGCCCCGATCGTCTTGACTCCAAGTTCGCACTTCCAGATAAACTTACTGTTGCTGAACACAAGAAGCTACTTCCCTCCATCAGAAGAATCAACGCTTTGTTGGGGAACGGTTTAACCAGAGTTGATCTGACCCGCCGCTGGATCTCATGGCGGGTTATTCCATTAAGCCGCCGGTCCAAATTGATGTATGAATATGGTGGAGGCCCGGACGACTCTCTTCGTCATACCCCGGTTCAACTAACCAAATAAGACATTGTCTCAATGTCAAACCTTTTGGTGAATGGGAAGTATGAGGACTACAGTATTGTTGGGTTAAATCCCTTCTGTAAACTTAACCCGGTACCAGAAGTAAGGATATTCTGATCTTTTTTCCTTTGTATTTTGCTCGGCCGTACTGTTTAGCACTGATCCTTCCTCTTGTCCTTGTAGGACAATTATGACTTTTGGAAAGTGAAATATGACCATGAAGCTGCCAAGAAGGCGAAAATCGCCGCCATGAATGCCAAGAAAACAGCCCGGAGATCAAAGAAGAAAAAGAAGACCACTGCTGAAGATTTGATGAAACTTGATGACACATCTGACTCAGAGGTAGCCCTTGATTCCCTTGGCCAATTTTTTAACAATCTTATTGACACTGATCCTTACCAGGATGACACTGGGGCCAGTCAGGCCGGGGAAGCTGAGGTAACTATTATTTCCTCTGACTCAGAGCCCTTACCAAGACACAAAGTTCGACGAGTGATCCGTAAAGTAAGGTTTTCTAACCCTTTAGATCACTTGGATCCCAACTTTCATTTGAAAAAGCAGCAACATGAAAGCCGCCGTGAAGCTGGGTTTGAAGATGAACCGGCTATTGTCCTTCAACAAACTCCTCAGAAACGTCCAAATGAGGTTTACTTATCTCTGTCTTTAACTCTTCTTAATGGATCCTTTCCCTTGTATTTCCGTGAACTTTTTTTTATTCTTTCAGGAGGTGTCTCGTTCCTCTGGAGACTCTTCGCAAACCCAATTCCCGGCTTTCAAGACTGCTCCCAGGTAATCAGTAATCCTCCTTTCTTTTGGGTTGTTCAGCTTTATCTTTATACTGACATTCCTACAACATTTTTCCTTAGCGGCCAAGCTAAATCAAAAAAGGCGAAGGCAGCAAAACCGGTGGAAGACCCGCCAGTGTTGGCATCTGACCCAGCTAGGCCGCCTTCTCCATTAACTGACGCTCCAGAAAGGACCCGCCTATTGTCAATGAAGCAAATCCTCCGGAGTCGTCTTTTGACGAAGCCACTATGAATCCTTCTACAGCTGGATTGTCAAGCTCAACCGACCCGCCGTCTCCACCTGCTCAAGATGTTCAAATTACTGGGAGCCGCTTTGTTGAGCCGGGGAACCCAACGGTGCTGGCTCGGTGCACAGCAAAGCAAGAGGCATTAGAGAGGTAGAAGGTTCGCTTTGACATTGCCAACTATGACCGTCTCAATGCCAGTGACATTTTATCCGGCTATCTCAGTCATGTACATTCCAGTCGCGAGTCTGAGATCGAGATGGTCAAGCAGCTTCAGTTGAAGTATGAGGTACATTGTTTCCGGTTTACTAATATTCCTTTAGCCCCCAAGTCTTCAGATTATGATAGAAATAAAATAACCTGTAGACTATAAAATGTAGGTCAAAGCTTTTATCTCGGAATCAATGATAAAAACAAAGCTTCACCTGTAGTCCCCAAGTACCGGTTAACTTTGATCATAAGTGAATCGGTACTTAAAAATTGTTGTTAAGACCGTCTTCAATGTACTTAATGCTCTGGTTTAACCTTGATAAACTTGCTGAACTGCATACATTAGCCCCCAAGTGCCAAGTGTTGTTACTTTGTAAGGTACTTGGGACTTTAAATATTTTTGTAGAGTCATAGAAATCTGATTTGGCATACATTACCCCCAAGTGTCAAGTACTTTACAAGTGGTTTCTTTGTAAAGTGTTTGAGACTTGAATCTTGAATTTGAATTTGAAACCAAGTCTTGGCTCGTTTAAATGTTTTATAGAATGCCTTGTCTGAGTTGAACTCTCAATTGACTGACGCAAAGACCTGGCTAGCAAGTCAGGAGACAGAAATCAAATCTTCTAACTCCAAACTGCAAATAAGCCTGTCTGCAACGGAAAATTTGAAGACTAGCTTTGCTGCCAAGGAGAAAACTTGGGAAAAGGAAAAAACACTTCTGATCCAACGAGCTGAGACAGCCGAAACAGCTCTGAAAGAGATTTCAACAGAGTTGAATGGTTTGAAAGGGCGGGTGTCACAGATGGTAGCTGCTATCTTTGGTACGTTTGCCTGACTTCACCTTTTGTGTGTTTTTGCCAAACCGGAGTATAATCTGCCAACTGATTTTGTGTGTAAAAATTTATGCAGGTCCTCAAAGCAAGAATCTGAGCCAAGACCCGTTGATTAAACTGAAGGCAGTATATACTTTGGTAGAACAATTCTATATCGGTGCACAACGGGCTCTGGCTGCCATCTCTCCGGCTAATCAAGGACCCAACCGGCTCAACGATGTCCTGAAGAAGCTGTCTATCCTTCCTGCCAGGTTCCAAGAAGTAAAACGCTCCTGCGCGCGAGCCGAAGCTTTGACTTCCCTAAGCCGTTCCAAGGCTTGGGTGCCAGACCTAGACCCGGCGAACGTAGCAAGAGGCTATCCAACCGTGAAGGAGGACGGGTCTCCTTTTGATCAGGATGACTTCATGGCTTGTGTACGCGAAGTCCAGCCTCAGGTGACTAGCCTTGGAGATGACACCAATGTTGACAAGTACCAGCCGGGTTTTGATAGTGAGAATAAGAAGATGGCCACTCCCTCATATAAAGTAACAGATTTGATCCCACTAGTAAGAGAAGATACATTTGCCCCGGAGGTTGACCCAGTCGGCCTGATTGACGACGAAGCCGAATTTGTCGCCATGAATGGCTTTGATTGGTCAAAACCTAATTTTCAGCAAACAGAAGGTGGTGAACCGGCGATAGAGGGACAATGAGCATCTTCATGGGCTTATAAAGCCTTGTAATAAGTTAGCTGTTAAAACACCGTATGTTCTGCTTATGCCATCGCGCACAAAATACTTTTATGTGACTTCTGTGTTTCCTGATATCAATGTATGTGTTACTTTTAATGCTTGTATCTGCAATGTCTTGAACTCTGTTTCCTGTACACACAAAGAAAAGACTGGCTTGGCGGCTTAAAACCAAAGCGGTTTGAAAACACCCAGTTTATAGCCCATGCATTTGCCACGATAGGAAATAGAGACAGATATAAATAAAGGACAAGAGCTGAAGCTAACTCTGTAGTTAACGTATCAGGTAAGTGCGTACAAGTAATAACCATACCTTGTCCCCTTGGATCCTTAGATCGTCAGTTTAAATAACCTGGGTGATGAATTTTGATAATTCAATCTTTATAAGAAATCAATGACTGCTATACCTTGATAGGTTGCACCTTTTGATCCGTAAACCGCCGGCGTGAACGACCCGGGCAGCTGTGTTGTCAAATAGTCGAGCCGGTGGGGGAAACCAGGCTAATTGTTTGCAATATGTAAAACAACAAAAAACTAAAAGACAAGTAGCAGATAAACAGCATTATTTAATCTTGTATTCAAAAGGTGGGGGTTTCTGATTCGAATACGACCAGTAAACTGGACCAAAGGGGTTAAGCTAAGGTTCGAATACGACCATATAGCCCCCAGTGGCTTTGGCATTGCGCCGATCAAGAGGGTACCGACAACTATGTTCTCTTTGGTTCAAATATGACCTATGCTTGAACAGGAAGCCCCAAAATGACCTTGAGAGGTTTTTAACGACCCTGGTTCGAATATGATCCAAGTCGGACTCAAGAGGGGTTAAGCTATGATTCGGATACGATCAAGAAGCCCCCAAGTGAGTTTGGCCTTGAGCCGGTCAAGAGGGTTACGACAGCTATGTTCTCTTTGGTTTGAATACGACCTATGTTTGAATAGGAAGCCCCCAAGTGACCATGAGATTACAGCTTAGATTCGGATACGATCATAAGCCGGACAAAAAGGGTAAACTTGATTCAAATATGATCAGCTCCTTAATAGTCTTTTGAAAATGAGAAAAGACGTATAATCTTTGAAAAGAAAAGAGACCAACGGTCTTACTTTATTGCTTATCATGATATATACAATGTGAACATATGTACATGATGAGAGCCGGTGGCTCAGGTGTAGTATGGCCGAAGTTGAGCAATGTTCCATGGCCGGCGGGTCTCCTCCTCCGACTTACGTGAGTCTGCATGCTCTCAAACGTCAATGAGGTAATATGACCCGTTGTTTCAATTCTTACTGACCACAAAGGGTCCTTCCCAAGGTGGGGATAACTTGTGTGCATATGAGAGATCCTGGATGAGCCAGAGCACCAAGTCGCCTTCCTGAAAAGTCCTGGACTTAACCCGGCGGCTGTGATAACGACGCAAATCCTATTGATAAATTGCTGACCGGGCTGCTGCTAAGTCTCTTTCTTCATCCAATAAGTCAAGTGCACCATGTCTGGCTTGTTCATTATTAGCTTCAACATAAGCCGCCACATGGGACGAGTCATGACAGATGTCGCTAGGCAATACTGCTTCTACTCCATAAACCATGAAGAAAGGTGTGTAACCCGTAGACCTATTGGGCATAGTGTTGATACTCCATAACACCGATGGTAATTCCTCTACCCAACAAGCCGGCGTTCGCTGTAAAGGAACCATAAGTCGGGGTTTGAGCCCTTTCAAAATTTCCTGATTGGCTCTCTCAACTTGACCGTTGGATTGAGGATGGGCTACAGAAGAAACATCAAGCCAGATGTGTTCTCATTGACAAAACTCTTCCATAGCCCCTTGGGACAGATTAGTGCCATTGTCAGTGATAATACTGTGTGGAAAACCGAAACGGAAAATCACTTTTTTCATGAACTGAACCGCCGTGGCTGTGTCACATTTACTCATAGGCTCCGCCTCAACCCACTTGGTGAATTTATCAACTGCCACCAGGAGATGTGTATTTTTATCCTTAGACCTTTTGAAAGGTCCCACCATGTCAAGCCCCCAGACCGCAAACGGCCAAGTGATTGGAATCATCCGGAGCTCTTGAGCCGGCACATGCGCTCGTTGTGCAAATTTCTGACATCCATCACATCTACTGACCAGATCTTCTGCATCAGCGTGAGCCGTCAACCAGTAAAAACCGTGAAGAAACGCCTTGGCCACTAAAGATTTTGACCCGGCGTGATGACCACAATCGCCTTCATGGATCTCACGAAGGATTTCTTGACCTTCTTCGGGACAAACACACCACTGAAACGCTCTGGAAACACTGCGATGATATAACTCTCCATCTAAAATTGTCATGCACTTAGATCGCCGGGTTATCTGTCGAGCCAGGGTCTCATCCGCTGGCAACTCTCCCCGGTTCATGGAAGCCAAGAACGGCACCGTCCAATCTGGGATGACATGAAGAGCCGCTACCAACTGCACCTCCGGGTCAGGAATAACTAAATCTTCTTCTGTGGGCAACTTGACAGAGGGGTTATGCACAACATCCAAAAAGGTGTTAGGCGGCACCGGCTTACGCTGAGACCCCAGCCGGCTTAAAGAATTAGCTACTTCATTCTTTCGACGGTCAATGTGATCCACCTGATAACCTTTAAAATATCCTGCAATGGCATCAACCTCTCGGTGATAAGCCGCCATGAGAGGGTCCTTGGAATCCCACTTGCCAGTTACCTGTTGAGCCACTAGATCCGAGTCGCCAAGACATCTGACCCGGCTCAAGCTCATCTCTTTTGCCACTCGAAGACCATGGAGCAAGGCTTCATACTCTGCTGCGTTGTTAGTGCAAGGAAACATCAACTGTAACACATAACAAAATTTGTCACCTTATGGGGAAGTCAGCACGACTCCAGCCCCCGAGCCTTCCAACTACCTGGACCCATCAAAATGAATAGTCCAATACGTGTTGTCTGGCTTCTCTTCTGGCATCTGCATCTCTATCCAGTCATTGATGAAGTCAACCAGGGCTTGAGACTTAATTGCAGTACGTGGAACATACTTCAACTCATGAGACCCAAGCTCAATTGCCCACTTGGCGACTCGCCCAGTGGCTCCTCTGTTTTGAATAATGTCTCCCAAAGGAGCAGAGCTAACCACAGTGATTGGATGTCCCTGAAAGTAATTCTTAAGCTTCCGGCTTGCCATGAACACCCCATATACAATCTTCTGCCAATGTGGATATCGTTGTTTAGATTCAATTAGCACTTCACTGACGTAATAAACCGGCCGTTGAACTGGATGCTCTTTGCCAGCCTCCTTGCGCTCTACCACAATAGCCACACTAACAGCTTGCGAGTTGGCAGCCACGTATAACAATAGCGGCTCTTTCTCAACTGGAGGAGCCAGGACTGGCGGCTCAGCAAGCTGTGTCTTCAGATCCTCAAAAGCGGCATTCGCAGCATCGCTCCAAACAAAAGCATCTGTTTTCTTCATCATCTGATACAGAGGCATTGCCTTTTCCCCTAACCGGCTTATGAACCGGCTCAAAGTAGCAACTCGACCCGCCAGCCGCTGGACATCATTGATGCATGTTGGTTTGGCTAGGGATGTAATTGCCTTGATTTTCTCTGGGTTAGCTTCAATGCCTCTGCTGGACACCAAAAAACCCAAAAGGTTGCTGGCTGGGACTCCAAAAACACACTTGGCCGGGTTAAGCATCATCTTGTAGACCTAGAGATTATCAAAAGTCTCTTTCAGATCTGTGATCAAGGTTTCCTCTTTCCTGGATTTCACCACTATGTCATCCACATAAGCATGAACATTACGCCCAATCTGATCATGAAGACAATTCTCCACACACCGCTGGTAAGTCGCCTGGGCACTCTTAAGCTCGAAAGGCATAGACACATAGCAGAAAGCTCCAAAGGGAGTAATAAAAGTTGTCTTCTCCTGATCCTTGACCACCATCTTAATCTGATGATAACCGGAATAAGCATCCAAGAAACTCAAACGTGCACAACCCGCCGTAGCATCAATGATCTGATCAATACGGGGGAGAGCAAAAGGATCAGCCGGACAAGCTTTGTTCAAATCGGTGTAATCCACACACATATGCCAGGTGCCATTCTTTTTAAGTACAAGCACCGGGTTAGCTAACCATTCGGGGTGAAAGACCTCCACAATGAACCCGGCTGCCAAGAGCCGGGCCACCTCTTCTCCAATGGCCTTGCGCCTTTCTTCATTGAACCGTCGGAGAAACTGTCTGATAGGTTTGAACTTTGGATTGATATTATGAGTGTGCTCAGCGAGTTCCCTCGGGACACCTGGCATGTCTGAAGGTTTCCATGCAAAGATGTCCCGGTTCTCACGGATGAACTCGATGAGCGCGCTTTCCTATTTCAGATCCAAGTTTGCGCTGATGATGAACTGTTTGGATGAGTTGCCATGTACAAAGTCAACCATCTTAGTGTCATCAGCTGATTTGAATTTCAACTTCGGCTTATGCTCTGTTGTTGGTTTCTTTAATGACGTCATGTCTACCGGGTCAAAATGATCTTTGTAAAATTTTAACTCCTCTGTTGCACAAACAGATTCAGCATCGGCAGCATCACCTTCTTCACACTCCAATGCTATCTTCCGGCTCCCATGTACAGTAATGGTGCCTTTATGACCCGGTATCTTGAGCTGCAAATACACGTAACACGGCCGAGCCATGAACTTGGCATAAGCCGGCCGCCCAAACAGAGCATGATATGGGTTCTTGATCTTAACCACCTCAAAGGTTAATTTTTTCGCTCTGGAGTCATACTCGTCCCCAAAGGCTACTTCCAGCTCAATCTTACCAACCGGGTATGCCGATTTACTAGGTACCACACCGTGAGAAACAGTGTTGGATTGTTTAAGGTTTTTATCAGTCAATCCCATCCGGCGGAACATCTCATAGTAGAGGATGTTGATGCTGCTGCCTCCATCCATGAGTATCTTACTAAACTTGTTTCCACCAACCTGAGGTGCCACCACCAAAGCCAAGTGACCCGGATTATCAACCCGGGGCAGGTGATCCTCTCTGCTCCACACAATAGGCTGCTCTGACCAATGTAAATAACGTGGAACTGCCGACTCAACAGCATTGACGGCTCTCTTGTGAAGTTTTTGGTCCCTCTTACATAAACTGGTTGTAAATACATGATATTGCCCACTACTCAGCTGCTTCAGGTTGCTCTGATAACCAAACTGCTGCTGCTGATTACCCTGGCCGGGTTGCTGATTATATCCTCCTTGGTGACCAGGATAACCCTGACCGTGAAAACCTCCTCCGCCTGACCGGCGCCCGGGCCCTGGAAGCCGCCTCCACCTGAACCGGCGCCCGGGCCGTGATCCCCATCAAACGCATTTGAATTTTTAAATGCCTTCATGATCGTGCAATCCTTCCACAAGTGGGTGGCTGGCTTCTCCCGGGTGCCGTGCTTTGGACAAGGTTCATTCAACAACTGCTCAAGGGTGGGGCCCGCCCGATCGAGGGGGTTGTCTGCCCTTGCGCCGCTGATTACCACCCTGCGCATTAGTATTAGCAACAAACTCATCAGCCTTACGTTTATTACCTCCCTGATTTGCCGGGTTATGCTGGTGACCCTTGCCGTTGCCGTTCTTCTTTCCCTTCGTTGCCTTTTCTTCGTCAGACACTGGGTCTGTCGGTGGGAACGACACCTATGGGATCACAAGAATCCCTACTACGGTTGCGGGGCGCGGGGTCATGAGAAGAGCGGATCAAACAGATAGCACATGGTTCGTTTATCCTGGTTCGGGCCGTGAGGATGCGTAAAACCCTACTCCTGCTTTGGTGGATTGTATATTTGTGTTCTTGAGCTAGCTATGGGGCGTGAGGAGCTCCAAAAAGCCGAATCCTCCTCCTGGTCGCCTCGGGCCTCCTTTTATAGGAAAGGGGTTGCCACAGTGGCACACAGGAGGTGGAAAGGGTACAGTGATGTGAGGTTATCCCTTGCATTACATGACAAGGCACATTTAATGCGTCTTGCCCAGGTGTCCCTGCTTTATCGGGGATGGGGGAGAGCCCTATCTCGTCGGTCGCCGCTCCTTCTCGTGTCGACACGCGCCCTGGCTAGCGGCGCCCGCGGTGCCATGTAGGCAGGCAGGCAGCTGAGGTGGCGCGATGGTGGGTCTCCATGAAGATCTGCATGCCGCCACGCAGGTGCCTGCCCAGCTGGTTGGGTCGGCAGCTGCATGCGAACGGCTATGGAGGTTTGACTAGCGTGGGCCTGATGGTGGCCCTACAGGTGTTCTTGGCAAGGGCCTTGCCGGGGCCCCGGCAAGGGTCTTGCCGTGGCGCCTGCTGTCAATCCCGGCAAGGCTCTTGCCAGGGGCCTTGTGGTCCTCCTTGGCTGGGATCCCGCCAAGGATCATCATCTTCTAAAGGGTGTATCTGATCTTGAATGTCTTCACAAAGATCTGCATGCCACCACGGGGATGTCTCCCGAATCCTTGCCCCATGGGGGCAGTGGACTCAAGGGTGACTTACTCCATAGGTGTGGGGCGAGCTGCCACGGCAAGGGTCTTGCCGGGTTTGCTAAAACTGCCTCCCGACAAGGATCTTGCCGGGGGGTTCCGCTTCGTCCCCTTTGCTCTTCGTGGTCTTGGTCTTGGCGTCGTTCTGCTTCTCCTGAGCTTCGGCCTTACCTTGGCTCACCTCCCTTGCCTTGCTCAGTGTGGTGGTGCCCATGGCTCAGACTGCCCGTGCACAGTTATAGGGGTACAAAAAGTGTACCCCTCTTTTTGTACACCGACAGGAGCCCCCGGGCCTGGGCCACATGTAAGCGCAATCGCGTCGTTGGCCTAGGCCCAAAAATGGTGCGCGGGCAGGCGGGGCGGTTTTTACCGTGGTAAGTTTCTTCACGCGCTGTGCTTCTCACGCTTCCCGCGCGTGGTGCAGCGTGGGGAGGCGTGTGTGACGTGGGCGGCATGCGTGGGGCTGAGCTCTGCATGCATGCGTCACGTCGTAGTAAAGGGGGCGGTTCGCACCCTCCCCATAAACGGAGGGAGGCGTGGAGGCGCGGCCCATTTACTGAACGGGGCCGAGGCGTGGTCTTCAAGGCATCCACTCCCTACGATCACGGGGTGGGGAGAGGTCGCCTCACCCGTCGCCTCGGTCCTGCACGCCTGCCACATGGCTCTCATGCGCTTGGGGTGGCGAACGGTGGAGGCGGGAAACCGGGCCGCCGCGGGCTGGGGCGGCGGGTCGGTCCCAGTTCCCTGCGCCTTCCGCGTCTTGATTGGCTGAGCGGGGTGGCCGAGCCCCCACCCCGTTCCTTTATAAAGAGCGGGAGGGGGGATGGCGTCCCGCATTCCTTCATCTCCTCCTTCCTTCAGCTTCTGCTCCCCTCTTCCATCCGCCATGGAGAGAGGGAATCCTGGTCCTTCAACGGTGGCGACAAGGGTCGCCGCTCGACAACGCATCCCTCCTTCTCCTGCACCCGTGGTGGCAGAGCTAGCCGTGAGGGGAAGGGGGAGGGGGCGAGGCCGTGGGCGAGGCCGAGGCGCTCGGGGAAGAGGAGGACGGGGCGGCGTACCGGCCTCGCCTCTGCCAGCAGTTCCTCCCCCCATGGAGGGCCACGTTGGGGATGACCCTTGCGAGTTCTTTGTCAGGCTGCGCCGGCCGCCTCGCCGTCGCCTTCGTCTCCTGACTCCATTCGCGCGGGAGATGGAGCTGGATCCGTCGGAGTCATTGTGGCTGCACATGAGGGGCTGCGGGATCAGTGGCACGCGGACCCGCGTCGACTTCCCCGCCCCTCACGTGATGTATCTCCGTCGGGGATGGAAGACGTTTGCCCATATCCACCGCTTGACGGAGGGGATCACTCTCCTTTTTAAGCTGATGGAGGGTGGCCTTCTCTCCGTCAAGGTCTTCAGGTGCTTTGGGACCCGTGCAAGGTGCTGCGTGGAGAGCTCTTTTGATAGTGAAGACTCCTCCTCGGGTGGGAGTGACGAGGAGGACAGCGGCAGCGACGACAAGGGTAGTAGGCGGCAGGATGACGGGTCCGATTAGGTGTCGGGTGCCGCTCTGTGCGGCACCGGTGACCCCATCATCCGCGTCGCTGGCTCCCTAAACTTCTCGGGGTCGTCTCCTTGGGCGGCTGGCATTGGGAGGCTGCGGAAGAGGAAGAGGGCGGGCGGCAAGGCCGTCAAGTCAGAGTACACGGGCACCGACGCCTTCGACGCGTGCTGATGTCCTGCCGCCTCGTCTTTGAGCTCTGCTTCCGGCGCCGCCATCACCATCCAGCCTTTGGACGGCCACCAAGATGTTCTCTTGGTGTCTTCTGCCACCCGTAGCTCGCCCAGGCGCTCCTTTTGTCTCTTTCGCTTCCTTGACCTGCCTCCTGAGGAGAGGGACAAGAAAGGTATTACAGGCACCTTGTCTCTTTTTAGTTTGTAAGCCTTCGGGCCTTTGTTGAATTTAAAACTTGTAATCCCATCATTCATGTTTTTCATTCCCTATGGACTGTACCTGAGTGGAATGTTTTTAATGAAAAAGGGATGCTTGCCGGGTCATTTGTTTGCGGGTGGAACCCACGACAAGGAGTAAATCCTTGATATCTTCAAGATAAACATTTCCTTGCCCGGCAATAGGCCTTGCCATCTCCCCACTTCGCTCGACCTTCCTCACGCCTTTGGAGGAGGCAGGGATGAGGCGGGTTCTGGCTCCTTGTTTCATCCTTTCGCTGCCGCGACTACGACCAAACTTGGCCCCAGGAACGAGCCCTAGGGCCTAGAGTTATGGGAGCACGGTAGCTTAGGGGAAAACGAGGTTTCACATACCTCAGTCCATAATGGAATGCATGATAAGGGATGAAGAACTTATCTAAAGATGCAGCCCCCGGCAACCCTGGTTCGCCGTGGGTGAATCTTTGCTCTTGCAGCCCCCGGCAATGCTGGCTTGCCGGGGGCTAGATGCTGGTCTGTTCATCTTCTTTTCCTCCCCAAGTGGTTTGGCACAGATATCCGTGTGTCCTATGAACCAAAGAAGACAAAAGAAAGACAAAGAGACGCACACTCGACCTCTAAGCGAGGGGTTAGTCGCCACTAAGCACTATCAACCCTAACCAAGGACGAGACTCAACCTAGCATGCATGCTATAACGTAGGGCGCCAACGCTTCATTTATTTATGCTTAGGGTCTGCGCCTGGCTTTGTACAAAGGGTTACATGCATCATCGGCAATGCTTGTACAAAAGGTGGCTTGCCGGGGGGCCCGGCAAGCCGCGCCTCATGGGTAAAACTTGCGAAGATGCTCAATGTTCCAGGAGTTACTCACCAGAACGGCATCTTCAGTCTCCAGGTGGACTGCGCCGGGCCTGGTGACTCGTATTACCCAATAAGGGCCTTCCCACTTTGGCGTCAACTTGTTGGAATTCTTGGCCGATTGAATGCGCCGAAGGACAAGGTCGCCTTCCTCAAGGCTTCGGGCATGAACCTTGCGGCTATGGTAGTGGCTCAAGGCTTGCTGGTAGCGTGCTGCTCTCACAGCCGCCCGAAGACGATCTTCCTCAAGGAGCATTGCGTCATCTTGCTGTAGTTGTTCTTGCTCAAGCTCATCATAAGAGAGCACTCGAGGTGACCCGTATATGAGTTCAGTGGGGAGAACTGCTTCTGCCCCGTATACTAGGTCAAAGGGTGTCTGGCCGGTGGCTCGATTTGGCGTCGTCCTGATCAACCAAAGAACCGTCGGCAACTCATCAATCCAGCGCCTTCCACTCTTGTGCAGCCTGTCAAAGGTCTTGGTCCTTAAGCCTCGCAGTACTTCAGCGTTTGCCCTCTCAGCTTGACCATTGCTTCGTGGGTGAGCAACAGAAGCGAAACAGACTTTGCTGCCGAGGTCTCTGATATATTGGATGAAGGTGCGGCTTGTGAACTGTGTGCCATTGTCCGTGATGACCCTGTTGGGTACACCAAAACGGCACACTAGTCCCTTGAAGAACTTGACGGCTGACTGAGCTGTCACCTTCCTCACTGCCTCCACCTCCGGCCACTTTGTACTTGTCGATTGTAACGTACAAGTACTCAAAGCCCCCGACAGCGCGGGGGAAAGGGCCCAGTATGTCGAGCCCCCAGACCGAGAAGGGCCAGGAGAGAGGAATGGTTTGAAGGGCTTGAGCTGGCTGATGAAGCTTCTTTGAATGGAACTGACACGCTTCACACCTGGTGACTAGTGTCGTCGCATCCTGGAGGGCGGTGGGCCAGAAGAAGCCTTGCCGAAATGCCTTGCCGGCAATGGCCCTTGACCCGATGTGGGATCCACATATGCCTCAGTGTATCTCCGCCAACAGCTCCAGTCCTTCCTCCCGAGGGATACACTTCAATTTCACACCGCTCGGCCTCTTTCTGTACAGGACGTCATCGACGAACTGGTACATGGTAGAGCGACGGGCTACTTTTTCCACTTCTTCCTGCTCTTCAGGAAGTTCCCCTGTTTGGAGGAATCGGACGGTATGCTGTGCCCACACTGGAGCCTGGGGCTCGACGGCGAGGACTAAAGGTATTTCCTCCGCTATGGGAGCGGCTGTCTCGACGGCAAGAGCTTGACACTCCGCCGGAGCTAGCCACCCCGTGGCGGGTTCAGTGTCATCGGCAACATGCTTGCCGGCGGCTCCGGGGAGCTCGGCGGGAAATTACTTGCCGGGTCCTGATTTCCTCCTCTTGTTCTGCTCTGTTGATGGATCAACGGATGGTTGAGTTAGCTGGAGCACAAAGGTACCTGGTTCCACAGGTAGCTTGAGGGCAGCGCATTTTGACAGGTAATCGGCGATATCGTTCTCCGCTCGGGGAACGTATTCAGCCTGTATACCGTCGAAACGCTCTTCCAGCTTTCTCACTTCATCGACATAGGCCTTCATCAACGGTCTCTAGTAGTCCTTGTTGACTTGCTTGACGACGAGCTGCGAGTCGCCCCTGACGATGAGCTTCTTGATTCCGAGGTCCGCCGCAATCCTAAGACCAGCAAGCAGCCCTTCGTACTCTGCCGTATTGTTTGTTGACACCTCCCTGGGGAAGTGCATCTGGATCACGTACTTGAGGTGCTCTTCGGTGGGCGCGACAAGCAGTACGCCAGCCCCGGCGCCGTGTAAGGAGAAAGCTCCATCAAAGTACATGATCCAGCTGCAACTTGCCTCCTTGCCGGGGAGAGCAGTCTCTTGGGCTTCTTCGTCAGGCGTTGCGGTCCACTCTGCAATGAACTCCGCCAGGGCTCGGCTCTGAATCGTCAAAGTACTTTCAAACTTGAGGCCAAAGCTGGACAGCTCCAGTGCCCATTCCACAATTCTCCCCGTTGCATCTGGATTGTGCAATATCCGTTGCAGAGGGAGGTGAGTGATGACAGTGATCTCGTGTGCCTGGAAGTAGTGACGCAGCTTCCTCGAGGCCATAAGAAGGCCGAAGAGCAGTTTCTGCACGCCGGAGTTCCTTGATCTAGCTCCCTGCAGGAGGGAACTAACAAAGTAGACCGGGTGCTGCATCATTTTCTTCTTCGGCGGCACTTCAACTGGCTGTGTCGTCTCTGCATTGGTGGTGTCGAGCTCTGTCGCTGCCATTACCTCGTCGTCAACCTCTCTCTGCGCCACTAGTGCGGCGCTGACCACTTGGTTCGTTGCCGCCAGGTATAGCAGCAATGGCTCCTGTGGCCTAGGCGCAACTAGTATTGGCGCAGAGGAGAGGTACTTCTTCAAATATTGCAATGCTGCTTCAGCTTCTGGCATCCACTCCATCGGGCCCGCCTTTTTCAGGATCTTGAAAAAGGGAAGGGCGCACTCGGCAGACTTGGAAATGAATCTGCCCATGGCGACGACGCAACCAGCAAGCCGACGCACATCCTTGATTTGCTTGGGTGCTTCAATCTTCTCTATAGCTTTGATCTTGTCCGGATTGGCCTCTATCCCACGCTGTGACACAAAGAACCCGAGAAGCTTGCCGGACAGGACGCCAAAGACGCACTTCTCAGGGTTCAGCTTGAGATTGATCTTGCGCAGGTTTGCAAATGTTTCTTGCAAATCCGGTATGAGGGTTGCCCTGTCCTTGGTTTTGACCACTATGTCATCCATATAAGCTTCCATATTTCTATGGAGCTGGGGTTCAAAACCAATCTGTACCGCCCTTGCAAACATCGAACCAGCACTCTTCAGCCTGAAAGGCATCCGCATGAAATAATATGTACCACATGGGGTGATGAATGCTGTTTTCTCTTCGTCTTCTCTTATCATGAAGATCTGGTGGTAGTCGGAGTAGGCATCGAGGAATAACAACAGATCACACCCAGCTGTGGAGTCAACAATCTGGTCGATGCGCGGCAACAGGAAGGGGTCCTTAGGACAAGCCTTATTGATATCTGTGTAATCAATACACAGCCTCCACTTCCCATTAGCCTTGCGCACTACGACCGGATTGGCCAACCACGTTGGATGGAGCACTCCTCTTACCAAACCCGCTGCTTCCAGTTTCCGGATCTCCTCTGTGATGAACTCTTGTCGTTCCAAAGCTTGCTTTCTGACCTTCTTCTTGACGGGCTGCGCATGAGGACAGACAGCAAGGTGGTGCTCAATCACCTCCCTGGGAACGCCGGGGATGTCGGAAGCTTGCCATGCAAACACAACGACATTCGCCCACAGGAAGGTGACGAGCGCGTCTTCCTATTTGTCATCAAGGGTGGAGCTTATGGTGAAAGCCCCTCCCGTGCCGTCCTCATTGACAGAAACCTTCTTGGTTCCCGACGGTATGGCCCTGGGCTTCTTGTTTCCGCCGGTGGAGCTCTCTGGCACATCCTCGATGGGAGTGCTACACTCCGAAAGGTGCGCTTGCCAGAGTGGGTGTCCGAGGTCTCACCGGTCTTCTTCTTCTTCCCTCCCGGGGTCCCAGCGGCAGGAGCAAGTGCCCTAGTGGCGGCAGCTGCTGCAACTTCTTACTGGTATAGTTGGTCAGCGCAAATCAGCGCATCTTTCTTATCGGAGGGGATGGTGATGATCGTCACAGGTCCTGGCATCTTCAGGGTGTTGTAGGCGTAGTGTGACGCCGCCATGAACTTGGCCAGCGCTGGGCGGCCAAGGATCCCGTTGTAAGGCAAGGGGATCTTGGCAACATCAAACACGATCCTCTCCGTCCTGTAGTTCAGATTGCTTCCAAAAGTCACGGGCAGCGTGATCTTTCCCTTGGGTTGGCTTCTTCCTGGGTTGACCCTCTAAAACGTGCCCGTCTCTTCGAGGTCACCATCAGGAATCTGCAGTTTCTCGATCACGGTAGGCGAGATCAAGTTTAGACTGGCCCCGCCATCGACTAGCATCTTTGTCACCTTGAGGTTGCGTATTGTTGGTGAAACCAACAATGGCAAGCACCCGACCGCAGTAGTGCCATCAGGGTGATCCTCAGTGTCAAAAATGATAGGTGTGCTGGACCACTTCAGCGGCCTTTGGGTATCAAACGACGGCTCTGCCGCTGTAATCTCTCGTGCCCACTGTTTAAGCTGGCGGTGAGAAGCATGCAGCGAGGCACCGCTGTCGATGCACATGGCCTCTGTAGCTTTCTGAAACTCTTGGTCGCCGGATTCGTCGTCCTCTTCGTGATCGTTGTCTTCTGGCTTTTTGTCACGGCCCCGGACGGGCCTCTCCTGTTGTTTATCCTTGCCGCGACGGCCCGCCTGGCCGTCACGCTTCTTGCCGGACCCCTCAGCACCATCTTGGCCCTTCTCCTTGTCCCGCCTCTCATATTCAGCCCTCTGCTTCTCAGCGAGGAGCGCAACCTGTCGGCAGTCTTGGAGAGCATGGCCTTTGGTGCGATGGATCTTGCAGTATCGCTTGTCGGAGTTTCCTGGCTTCTCGGCAACCGCCAAGGCCTGACAGGCGACACATCCGGCAATTTCCTTGCCGGGTTCATCTGCCTTGGTTTTCTTGGTGGAGCCGGTGTCACCAGATCCCTCGACGGCACGCACGGCTTTACCTTTGCGCTTCTTGTTGCGGCGCCGGCCCTTCTTCGCCGGGGCGGCAGTATCTCTCTCTGAGGAGTCGGTTTCCACGCCGGCATCTTCGCCGGGGTACTTCCTTCCCTCTTCAGCCCGGGCACATCTGTCAGCAAGAACATAGAGTTCTGCTACATCTTTCACCTTGTTCATTGCCAGCTCTTCGCGCATCTTGCGGTTACGCACGTTCTGATGGAACGCGCTGATGATGGCGGTAGGGTGAACATCAGGGATATTGTATTGTATCCAGCTGAACCTCTGTATATACTTGCGGAGACTCTCGCCTCCCTTCTGGGGAATGACGTGCAGGTCGCTCGCTTGGCCATGGGCTTGGTGGCCTCCAGTAAAGGCGCCCACAAACTCATGGCACAAATCCGACCAGGAGGAAATAGAGTCTACCGGCAAGTGCATCAACCATGACATGGCATTGGGTTTAAGAGCCAACGGAAAGTAATTCGCAAGCACCTTATCGTCGCGGGCTCCGGCAGCTTGCATCGCAATGGTGTAGATGCTGAGGAACTCGGACGGGTGGGTCTTGCCGCTGTACTTTTCGCCCACGTCAGGTTTGAAGGTGCGGTGAGTGGGCCACTGGAACTGCCACAGCTCACGGGTAAAAGCCGGACAGCCTACCTCGTAAGGTAGGCCTCTAGGGCTCTCCTGTGTCGGGTGGTTCACAGCATGCCCTGCTCGCCTGTCTGACTGGTGGCGCGCTCTGCGGCAGCGCTCGATAGTGGTTCGAGCGTCTTCATGTTCTCGTTCCCAAAGGACTTGGCGCTGGTCATAGTGGGTCCGCGGGTCGGACGACACTATGGAGATTTCGACGCCCGTAACATCGCGACGGGCTGGCGTCGGCGGTACTGGGCAAGGAGGAGGCGAGGAGGAGGCGAGTGCACCGTGGTCGCGGCGCCACCGGCTTTCCTGCCACTGGTGTGTGGGACTCCGTCGGAGCGTCGACCCGGGGGCTCCACCGAACTCGGTTCGTCTTTGTTGGCCACCGCAACAAGGCTTCGGATAGTGGCTCTCCATTCGTCGAGTTTCCCCGTAGTGGGAGGAAAATCGAGGAGCAACTGCGCACGCGCCAGGGCTTCTGCTGGCATTGGTGGCAGCAAAACCTACACGGATCGCGACGTGCTTCGACTTCTGACCATGTCAGAAGGAGCTCTATCACGACCCCGCGGTCGCATGCCATCTTCACCAGCGCCTCGGCGAGCGGGCAGGTCTTCTACCTCCCGGGAGTGGCGCTCGGGGCTCTTCCCACGGCGATGCCCGGGGTCTTCGGCGTGATTACGCCATTCGTCACGCGCCGCTTGAGAGGAGCGCGCCGTCGGCGCCGGCGTGGGAGTCTTGGAGGCCCTCGCATCGCCTTCGGCCGGGTGGCAGCAATCTTGGAAGGCCCCGCGCTACCCGTGGAGGGCCTGGCTCCGTCTTTGGATTTGGCGGCGCGCGGCCCATTACCAGGCGCACGAACATCGCCGCCTCTCAAACTCTGGCTGCTGGGACGGTGTTGGTTTTCGCGAACGGCGCCCCAGGTCCTTTCTGCGACCGTCCACTGCTCGCCCGCGTCGGGACGGGATGTCCGGCTTTCGACGGGCCAACCGCCACCGTTGTCTTCTTCTTGGGCGCCATGACGATGAAGAAGCATCGAACTAACTGCTAAAGCCGATTCTCACAACTGCGCCCCCTACCTGGCGCACCAAAGATGTCGGTGGGAACGACACCTATGGGATCACAAGAATCCCTACTACGGTTGCGGGGCGCGGGGTCGTGAGAAGAGCGGATCAAACAGATAGCACACGGTTCATTTATCCAGGTTCGGGCCGCGAGGATGCGTAAAACCCTACTCCTGCTTTGGTGGATTGTATATCTGTGTTCTTGAGCTAGCTATGGGGCGTGAGGAGCTCCAAAAAGCCGAATCCTCCTCCTGGTCGCCTCGGGCCTCCTTTTATAGGAAAGGGGTTGCCACGGTGGCACACAGGAGGTGGAAAGGGTACAATGATGTGAGGTTATCCCTTGCATTACATGACAAGGCGCATTTAATGCGTCTTGCCCAGGTGTCCCTGCTTTATCGGGGACAGGGGAGAGAACTATCTCATCCGTCGCTGCTCCTTCTCATGTCGACACGCGCCCTGGCCAGCGGCGCCCGCGGTGCCATGTAGGCAGGCAGGCAGCTGAGGTGGCGCAGTGGTGGGTCTCCACGAAGATCCGCATGCCGCCACGCAGGTGCCTGCCCAGCTGGTTGGGTCGGCAGCTGCATGCGAACAGCGGTGGAGGTTTGACTGGCGTGGGCCTGATGGTGGCCCTACGGGTGTTCTTGGCAAGGGCCTTGCCGGGGCCCCGGCAAGGGTCTTGCCGTGGCGCCTGCTATCATCCCCGGCAAGGCTCTTGCCGGGGGCCTTGTGGTCCTCCTTGGCTGGGATCCCGCCAAGGATCATCATCTTCTAAAGGGTGTATCTAATCTTGAATGTCTTCACAAAGATCTGCATGCCACCACGGGGATGTCTCCCGAATCCTTGCCCCATGGGGGTAGTGAACTCAAGGGTGACTTACTCCGTAGGTGTGGGGCGAGCTGCCACGGCAAGGGTCTTGCCGGGTTTGCTAAAACCACCTCCCGGCAAGGATCTTGCCGGGGGGTCCGCTTTGTCCCCTTTGCTCTTTGTGGTCTTGGTCTTGGCGTCGTTCTGCTTCTCCTGAGCTTGTGCCTTACCTTGGCTCACCTCCCTTGCCTTGCTCAGTGTGGTGGTGCCCGTGGCTCAGACTGCCCGTGCACAGTTATAGGGGTACAAAAAGTGTACCCCTCTTTTTGTACACCGACAGGGTCCTTGGTGGTATCAGAATCAGCATACTTGACAAGAGCCGCCATCAACGTTCCCATGTCATTACAGTCACGTTTGAGCCGCCCCAGCTTCTGCTTCAGGGGTTCAAAATGACAATTTTTCTCCAACATTAAAACTGCTGAGCCGGCATCCATCTTATCAGATGAATGTATTATCTCCTTGACCCGGCGCACCCAATGGGTTGTAGATTCACCATCCTCTTGCTTGCAATTGGTCAGGTCCACAATCAACATTGGCTGCTTACATGTGTCCTTAAAATTCTAGATGAACCGCGCTTTCAACTCTGCCCATGAGCCAATAGAATTGGGTGGCAATCCTTTCAACCAAGTCCGAGTTGTTCCATCCAACATCATGGTAAAATACTTGGCCATTGCAGCGTTGCTAACCTCCAATAGTTCCATAGCCATCTCATAACTCTCAATCCAAGCCCCCGGCTATAGGTCAGCCGTGTAATTAGGCACCTTACGAGGCCCCTTGAAATCCTTTGGCAATCGCTCATTACGTATGGCCGGTACCAAGCAAGGCACACCTCCAGTTCTTGTGGCCACTCCTGCCTCAACCGAGGTTGCTGGATAAGCCGGCATGGTTTGATGAGCCGCCTGCTCTGCCGCCATTTGAGCCGCTCGTTCCGCAACCTTCCGCACCGGCTCATGCCTATATGGCCGGTTGTGGCGTTGAGCATTACTTGACATCTCTGCAGACTCCATGTGCCTACTGTAACTCGGGCTCCGGCTTGGGCGAGGAGTTGAATGGATCTTGTCTCGACTATAGGAGTATGCATCCTGTTGGGCCAGAGCTGTCTGAAGTAGTTCTCTTACCCTCCGGGTTTCAATTGCTACTGGCGAGTCGCCTTCCATTGGGAGAGCCGCCAAACGAGCCGACGCTGCGATGAGGTTTTACAGAGGATTGGAGAAGTGACCCGGAGGTGTTGACACATAACGAGGAGGAGATGTATTTATATGAGGTGTCTCCATGGTGCGTGGCTGAACTGGTGCACCGGGTGTCGTGACCCGGTTGGCCTCCGGCGGGTTGCTCCTCCCAGCCCTGGGTGTATGGAACAGGTTCCTCGGATCCAGCTTTAAAGGTAGACGCGACTGAGTTTTCTGATGCCTCCTCCTCATGACCTCGTTTGATGCGTTAAGATCCACTGAGAACCGGAAAGTTTCTGCTTGAAGTTGCTGAGCACGAGCATCCAGAGCTGCTCGTTCTGCTGCCATCCGGGTTTCTTCTGCGGCTAGATTTTTCTTAGCTTGCACCATCTCCTCCCGCACGCGTGCCACTTATGCGTCGTGCTGGGCTTTATCCGCCGGCTCTACCATGGCGGTTAACAGAGTCGTCAGCCTATCCATGCGGTCTATTAGAATCTGAGCCGGGGGCGCGCGGGGTCTCCTGACCCGGGTGCTACCGACCCGGTAGCTGCTGCTGTCGCTGCGGTAGAGTTCTGCCCGGGTTGCGTCCCCGCCATGAAGACTCCGGCCCAATTCGGCGGCTCAAGGGGGTCCGGAATACTGCTGCCATCGGAACAGCCCCCGAGCATGTCGTCTTGCAGCTTGTACAACGAGTCCATCTCACCTGTCGATGATGCAGTATCAGAGCAGATGGCCGTCTCCCCGCCTTCCACCGATCCTTTGGGGTATTCACCGCCGTGGATGCAGCCTACGAAGGCATGCTTCACGATAGATTGAACACGGGTGGTCCTGGCATGCTGAGCCGTTTCGATGAGGTTGGCATGGACGTCCGGCTCAGGGCCCGACTCGCTGATCCGGCCGATGAAGACGTGAATTCCACCGAAGGGGACCCGGTACCCGTACTCAATTGAGCCGTCCTCGCGGCTCCAGCCTTCGTCGTTGATGTAGAGCTTGTCGCAATGACTCTTGGTCATCCGGCCCACAGCGTATCCCTTTAGCCCTTCGAAGTTGCCCTTCAAGAACTCAAATCCACCGTGAGCTGGCCCCATGGTGGGCGCCAACTGTCGTGGAGTTGACACGACAGATGTCCTAGAGCAAGGACTTAGTCGTAGGGCCATCGCACTAGGAAGTTTAAAGGGGTTAATCTGGACAAAGGACATGAGAGAGTTTTTATACTAGTTCGGCCCCTTACGATGAAGGTAAAAGCCTACGTATAGTTGGGATTGGTATTGCTGAGGTTTCGATCTCCAAGGGGCTCAACTCGCCGGCTTGGTTATCGATCAGGTTGTTTCTTACCCTAAGCCGCCACCAGGTCGTCCCCTTATATACATGGGTTGACGCCTGGTGGCCTACAGAGTCCCGGCCGGCTCATAATCGTGTCCGGCTCGGTGACTTCCTTTACATCCCTTTCTTTACAAGTCTTTCCTTACATACGACGGTTTACAATATCGGGCCTTAAGCTGGCCCCAGGCCTTTGGGCCTTCTATATGTTCAATAAACTATCATCTTGAATGTTTATTGGGCTTCTTATGTAACCCGCCATTAGGGCTGACCCGGCCCCTCCTGGGCGGGTCATACTGGTAGTAATATCCCCAACAGCGGCGGTTGCGGCAGCGGTGAAGTGCAACGGCGGCGCGAGATGCGGCACGAGGAGCGGCTGCAAGAAGCGGGGAGGAGAGGAACGGGGCCCGGGTCCTTGGGTTTTATAGGGGAGGGGAGGAGGGCTTGGAGAAGGGGGTGAGGTCGAGGCGGTGGAGGAGACTGGAGCGGAGACGGCGGCGTCGGCGTGCTTGGGCGGGACTACGCCCGGGGTTGGAGACGAGCGGGGCGCACAGGTGCGCTGGGCCGCGGCTGCGGTTGGCCTTGGGCCGGCCCAGATGGCCCGGTCCAGAGAAGGTTTTTTTAATAAACATTTTTCCAAAAAAACAACAATAAGAAGAAAAGAAAAAAATAAAATAAAAATACTATATAGGCATATAATATATCAAAATTTTCAGAAAAATATTTTCTACAACGTGGATATTTTCCTAGCATTAAATAAAATACACACAAATTCAAATAATTCAAACAGTGCTACTGCTCTAGTAAAGTCCAATAAAAATCATTTAAAAAAACACCAAAATGACTTCAAATTTATTTATCCTATTTTCTATGTATTTTGTTTTTGGAGAAAAATAATTTGAATAAAACTCAAATAACTCCTAATTGAAAATAATTTCCAAAAGGACTTTAAATTTGATCCTTTTAAACTCCCAACTCATATTTCATATGTTTTGAAGAAGTCATTTTATCTTCTCTCATGAAAATCATTAAGTCGCTTGAAGTTTCTGAATTTGAAATATTTTCAAATGAAATTCAAATCTTTTCAAAACCCTTTATCATTTAAATAAATGGAAGAAGTCATGTCATCTTCTCTCCAGGGTTTTATGGTGAAAAGAATTTGAATTCCCGGAGATCAAAATGCAAAATGAAAGTTTGGGAAAGTCCTTTTATTCCCTCTCATTTAACTTTCAAAAAGTTTCAAATTCACTCACTTTCAGCCAATCAATTAAACAATCAATCAAATATATCTATTTATTATAACATTCCAAAATTTAGAATTTTGGAATGTTACAAACCTACCACCCTTAAAATGAATCTCGTCCTCGAGATTCGGAGAGGCTAGGAAGAAATAGGTTGGGTTTGGGGTCTTCTCAAAATCCATCAATTGTCGCAGGAGGGGGTATGGGGTGCTACCACCCTTAGAAGCATGGTTACGGTTCCATCAAAACTTACTTCATCCATTTTGATAACGGTGTCGGTCTTCTCAGATCTTCAGGATAATTCCTTATCTGGGCTCTTTCGGTAGTGGCATAACCTTTTTCCTCAATTCTTGTCCTTTCATCTTAGTAAGGTTCTTCCATGACTGGGTCTTCATAGCTGACGGGTCTGGCGCCAAAACTAAACAACTATCGATATCTCATGGCGGTCATCCAATTATGGTTTCTCCTGCAGGAAATGGGTCTGGGTTGATCCTCACCGTATAACCTACGGTTGGCAAAAGCTGCCTTGTACAAGGGAAAAATTGATATACCATTCTAAGGTTTCAACAAGGTTTAATATTGTTGTCTCTCTACTATAGGTAAGTCACTCAGATTTACCATCCCATATAGCAAGGCGAATAATAAGAGTAAGTCGGTATGGTGATCAATCCATCCCGCACCCAAATCATTACCTTGTACATGGTTTAGCGAATCTTGCATTCTAACACTCGGTCATCCTCACAAGCATTGCAGAATTTCTCTTGTCGACGAACTAAGTTTGGATAAATCCATGGATTCCGCAAGCCAAACAAACATCTATCGTTCCTTCACAACTCTCAGGTTTTGCATTACTCCTATAAAATTGTCGGTGGGTAAGGTCGTACTCTCTTCCAGGGTTTTTCCTTCAGCAAGAGTGTGCTTGCTTCTTGGCGGGTCCTGGGCCCTATGGGTTACGGCCCATCTCATCACTTGTAAACCTTGAAATCATCATCAGGGCAACTAATCGTTATTCCAACATCCAGCTTCCTAGCATTCTTAAATCCATCCAATTGTACTTTCTCTCTTCCTTCTATTGGCACCAAACCAAGACGTGATTACTCAGACTCATCATGGAGTTACAAGTGCTCTATATTTCCAACATCATACCTCCTTTATAGCCAATAATACTTCATCTCTTCATATTCTTGGGGTATACCACATATTGAGATAAAACTCGTACTTATTTTGTCTGAAATCCACTCAGTGGAATATCCTTATCTTTTCCAGGGGTTAATTGTCCTCGCAAGGTACTACCACCCTTGAAATGCACAAATTCATCCATAGACCATATTTCTCATATCCTTGAAAATGGTCAAAAATCTTCTTCATAGAGTAACAACTCATAAAATCCATATCAGTACCAACGATGCTAACTTTATTCATTCTCCAATGATTACAATCTCTCGCTTTTCCATTACATGTATCAACTCAACACCTTGATACAAAAGAGTTGTTCCCACTACTTCTACTACTACTACATTACTTCTCACAGACACAACTAATTATCACAAGTCTCCTTCTCCTTGGGACAATCCCTGGCAAAGTGCCCTGCTTCATTACAACAAAAACATATTACTTCTGACAACTCCCGAGGTTTCCTTGTGATTATATAGCCTCCTTGGGTCCTTGGCTTCCTTCTTGGGCAATTGCAGAGGTAGTGCCCTGACTCCTTGCACCTATAACAGGTGATATGACTCATATCCTTCCTGGAATCCAATCTACTTCTCTTTCTGGACTTTTCCGTTCCAATCAGGGCTTCTATATCCTGTGGGCCATACTCCACTTCCTCCGCCAGGAATTCTACTAGATCCCCATTCAAACAATTTTGGGAGATGTGTCCTTCTTCTCCACATGAATAGCAAGACTTAGTGCAGGGTTTACTCGGGTCTTCTTTGGGTGTGTCCTCCACCTCTTCCTTCATCTCAGTTTCTTCTAAAATTTCCATGAGGGCTCCTTTCATTAATTCTTTCTTCTGCTGGATGCTTCATTGTACCATCGGGTAAATATGACACTGAGCAGGATAGTGGGTAGTCCCTTCACACAAGAAACAAGTGATCTGCCTAGTTGGGCATTCTTCAGCTGGGTGACTTCCTTCACAATTAGGGCATTCATCCTTGTGTTCTTTATGGGTGTGTCCTATTTCTCCACAAATCTTGCAGGTTTCTTTATATCCTTTCCATAAGGCTTCAACTTCTGGGACACAAGATGAGATCTTTGCAGAGTCAACTTAAATTCTTTCCAAGTGGTTACTCCCTGCCATCCATTGATGGTTTGGTACATCCTCCACCAAGTAGCAGCACCTCGTTCAAAGCACTGAAGAGCATGCTGGGTCATATCTTTTCCGGCTATAGGGTTATTCTCCATGTGATCCTCCATGTTCTGAATCCATCGGTCCGTCTCCAATTGACTCGTCAGTCCAGAAAATACAAGCTCATCTCCATTCATCCTTTATTGGGTCCATGGGTTTGGGGTGAGATAAGAGAGATAGAGAGAGATACACACAATACAAACAATAGTTTTGAAAACACAGATTTTATTTGTGGCTGTCGAAAAAAAATCAAACAAATGACAGCTCACAATCATCGCATCTAATGTAGGTATAACAGGGGTTTGGTCTTCTAAAGGTCAAATAATCTTCAAAATCACCAGACTCTTCAAGTTTTGCTCATGTCTCTGATGGCTTCTTCCGATCATGCTTGTCCTTCTCAAATTCTTTTGCCAGATCATCTTTGTTGTCGCAAAGTCTATCGTGACGTCCTTCAATATTCTGGGGTTGCGTTCCAAACTTCTGGGTTTCAACATCCTTGGCATGAACCATGGTCCTATTGTCCTTCAGTTCCTGACAAATCTCCGGTATTCTCAAGGTTGTAGCTCCTCCAGCTTGGCTAATTTCAGCTTCTGGTTCCTGAGTTCTTCACGAAATGCTTCTTTGTCTAATACGACTTCCTGGAGCTCCATCTTAAACTTCTTGATGTACTACTCCAGATCCTGGTGATACACCGGCTAAGGTTAAAACTTCATCTTTTGCTGATAGATGCTCCATCAGCCTTCTACCATCCAATCCTTCCAAAAAAATGCATGCTTAGCTCAGCTCGGTGACCATAGTATCAGTGGTGATGACATCACGGATAACCGTGTTTCTGCCCTTGTCATTGCCATGAGCTATCTTCCATAGTTGATATCTCCTGCCTTAGGGTTTTCTTGACAAAACCTTGGGTTCTAATGCTCCATGTTCCAGTCTTTCTCCGATACACCTTGATCTCGGGTATTGACAGCTTCCTTAGTCTGCCAAGTTCCATAAGGGGTGCCTTCCTAGGTCATACAAATCTGGAAAATTCTACACGGCCTTCAAATTCTCCTAGTCTTCGGAGTCTTCAACCGTTGTAGTTTCCATTATTATAATACATGGTAAAAGTCCTCTTCATTCCGAATGGTCTTAGTTGTCCAATATCTTATCCTTCTCGAAGTGGTCTCATTAGTCGAATCCTCGAGTGGTCAAAAGGGGAAAGGGGTATGGTCTCACTAAAGTGAATATTTGAATAAGCTCAGAAGAGAAGAGGGGTAAAAGATCTTTTTGAAAAGAATGTTGTAGAGAAAATCCTTCCTATGGGCTTTCCAGTTTCTAGGGGTCACATCCTACAGTTAATATGTGCTCTGATACCATCTTGTAGAGACCCGACCTCAGACGGTCAAGTCTCTGTGCTTACGTGTCATCCCTGGATCGGTATGCTGACACACACAGTACTCGAGGATTTATAACAGAGGTAAATCAAATGTATAAAATAACATAAATACTATTACCTCAATCCAAATAGCGGAAGTAACAACAAGGTTGTGGATTCCCATCAACACCAACGGCAAAGTTGAGTGTAGAAATCGTAACCCTAACGTATCACTTACTCGTCATAAGAATCCTACAACATGAGACATTGCAGCCACAAAGGGTCAGTACATTGAATGTACTGGCAAATTCACACCATAGGATAATGATGAATGAAGGCTATCACTACATGCATATTTGGCTGGTGGAAAAGCTCTATGGTTATAATGTTTTTGCGAAAAGCCAATTTTTCCCTACCGCAAAGGAATATATTTTATTTAACTACAAAGTTGGTTGAAAAATATTGAGAAGGTTCCTCCAACTCAATCCCAAATTAACATTAATAACCCAACAAATTATTTAAGTAACGTGATGAGATCAATATGATAATCCAAGTACGAGAGACTCAAGATGTCCATAACCGGGGACATGGCTAATCATGATTAGTTTGTACACTTTGCAGAGGTTTGCGCACTTTTCCCCACAAGACTCGACCGCCTTCGTTGGATTTCTCGCACTATGTGACGCCCCCGATTTGACCATACACTAATCATACACGCAAATGTGTACGATCAAGATCAAGGACTCACGGGAAGATATCACAACACAACTCTAGACACAAATGAAAATAATACAAGCTTTATATTACAAGCCAGGGGCCTCGAGGGCTCGAATACATAAGCTCGAATACACAAGAGTCAGCGGAAGTAACAATATCTGAGTACAGACATAAGTTAGACAAGTGTGCCTTAAGAAGGCTAGCACAAAAGCAACAACGATCGAAAATGCAAGGCCTCCTGCCGGGGAGCCACCTAACTACTCCTAGTCGTCTGCGGTCTTCACGTAGTAGTAGGCATCCTCCGGGTGGTAGTAGTCATCAATGGCATCGTCTGGCTCCTGGGATCCGTCATCTGGTCGCAACAACCGGGTATAGGGGAAAAAGAGGTAGAAAAGCAACCGTGAGTACTCATCCAAAGTACTCGCAAGTCTTACATTAGATCTCAACCAAGTATGCATCTGTATCAAAGGAAATGGGTTGTATTTGTGGGCTAAACTGCAGAATGCCAGAAGGGAAGGGGAAAGCCTAGCGTATCAAAGACTAGCATCTTCAAGCATATAGAAGAGTACAGATCAACATAATGTAAGTAGTAGTGTTATCAACCTCGGCCGGAGATCCTTTCTCGACTTCCTGCGAGAAAGCAATCCTAGAGCCATACTATCCAGTTATCATCTCATATCCAAGTCTCATCTCAAGTATCCAGTTCTAGTTGTATCGATCGGGATACAACTCCAAGTGTCCGTTACCGTAGGACAGGCTATCGATAGATGTTTTCTTCCCTGCATGGGTGCACCAACTTACCCACCACGCTCAGTTAACTCCGGCCGGACACACTTTCCTGGGTCATGCCAGGCCTCGGCCAAACAATACGCCGCAACCCGACCTAGGCTTAATAGAGAGGCCAGCACGCCGGACTAAACCTATGCCCCCAGGGGTCATGGTCCATCTCCCCGGGAACTCCTGCATGTTGCGTACGCAGCTGGTGAGCAGACCTAGCTACCTCCTTCAACAAGGCAGGAGCTTACGCAGTCCAACCCGGCGCACGCCGCTCAGTCGTTGACGTCTATTAAACTTCGTCTGATGCATACGACGCAGAACGCCCATACTATGCCCACGTGATGGTTAGTGCTATCATGCCAAAGGCCCCTCGGATCAAATATCCAAATCTTAGTGGATTAGGAACGCGCGGTAACGAGCAGAGACTCACGATCAATGTGACCCCGTTGCCCCGTCTCGAGTACTTGCGGCAAGGGCTAAGAATGCCCGGCCACGCCTCATAAGTATCTCACGGGCACCTTCCAGGTCAACCCGACTCCACATCACTCGCTATTAAGCTCGCCCGACATGGTTCAGTGTAAAGTCATAGTAACCATAGTAACTATGTGTCTAACACCAAAGGGAAAACCCGAGGAATCACCCTCGGTGAATTCCACTCGATGTTGTCATCAAGGTGAACGTAAGAGAATCCACCCTTGAGGTTCACGTTTGATGGGTTGCACAACAGAGCCGTAACGGAAGTGGTTAAGGGGGAAATCACCCTCGATGACCTCGACTGTATAGCTACACTACGAAGATCTCATCAGGAGTGATGTAAGAGGTTCCACCCTCGATACTCGATGGTAACTCTGTAGAGTCGTACAACTAGGGGGGTGATGTGCGGTGTTGGGGCCTAGACGTCGATCACGTTGATCGAGTCATCGAACATAAAGCGAGGCAACTAGGACAAGGTGGGGTCACTGATGGATCACTAACCAACCTATTCTAGGCAGTTTAGGATAAGCAGGTAAGGTATGAAAGCAAGTAACAACAACAGGCTATGCATCAGAGTAGGATCATACAGAAAGCAGTAGTAGTTCTAATGCAAGCATGAGAGGGAAAGAAATGGGCGATATCGGAATGCTCAAGGGGGGGTTTGCTTGCCTGGTTGCTCAGACAAGAAGTAGGGGTCGTCGGTGACGTAGTCGATCACAGTGGCATCATCGGTCTCGGGGTCTACTGGAGAGAAGAGGGGGAAGAAACAGTAAATAGAGAGCAACAATGCATCACAAGGCATAACATGACGATGGGCAGAGCTAGGGTTGCCCTAACGTAGTACTACACGTTGCAGACGGAGGGGATAAACATCCGAGGATGAATTCCCGGTGTTAGGTGAATTCCGGACAGATAAAAGAGAGGGGACGGTTCCATGTTCAGCATGCTAGGGGCATGTGACAGATGAACGGACCGCGTATTCGAATTCGTTGGATTTTTCTGAGCAACTTTCATATAGAAAACATTTTCATCCGAGCTACGGTTTAATTACTATGAATTTCTAAAGTTTAAAGCCTTTTCTGGAATTATTCAAATTAACAGAAAAGGAAATATGACATCAGTATGACATAGGTGTGACGTCAGCAGTCAACAGCCGCACTGACCAGGTCAAACCTGACCAGTGGGGCCACCGGGACCCACATGTCAGCCTCTGTGGGTTAACATTGGATAAACTTGAGTAACAGTGGTAGTTAGGTGTGTGGGCCCCATTAGTCAGCGACTAATTAGTGATTAAACTAATTAACAGATTAATTAGCATTTTGTTTATTTATAAAACCTGTTTAATTAGTGCAGGTCCCACATGTCAGTGGCATTGGGGGCGGCCACGTGAGTGTTGACCCAAGTCAACAGGTCAAAGGGGGCCCCTGGGCCCACCAGTCAGTGGCCCAGGTGGTGCCACGTGGACGCCATGTCGGACACCGGCCGGAGACGCGCCGGAGTTGACTCCGGTGAGCCAAACGTGGCGGCGTGGCTCGGGAGAGGCGCGGATTTCGCGCATAGGGGGTCTGCGGGATTGCGGCTGGGCGCGTTCGACGCGGCTCGGCGTCGCGCATCGAACGGTGGTGGCCGGAGTGGCTGGAACGGACGGGGGCGAGCGCTTCGAGCTCGCCGGTGGCGAGGTGCTTCGGGCGAGCAACGACAGCGGTGGTACGGCGCGAGTTCGGGCTATCCAGAGAGCGGGGCGAGGCCTACGTGCACGCGCGAGCAAGATGGGCGTGTGCAAAAGACCAAAAGGTCGCCGGAATGACGCCGGCGACGAGCTACGCAGAGGCGCATCCGGTCGGAGCATGGGGTCGGCGCTACGGGGCTCGGAGAGAGCAACGGACGCGCGCGTTGGGCCCCTGGGAACCCCAGGAGCACGATGTGGCGCTCGGCCTCATGTAAAGGCGCCCATGGCCACGGCGCCGAGCTCGTCGGCGGTAACGCGCTTGGGCGACGGTGGGCGAGCTAGCTAGGAGGCGCGTGAGGGCGAAAGGAGAGGGGGAGGAGGGGAAGGAGCTCACAGCGAGGCTGTAGGGGGACGACAGCGTACTCAGGGAGGACTCGGTGCAGCGAATCGAGGCGGCATCGTCGCGATGGCCGAAGAAGGGGATCGGGTAGCCGACGTTGCTGTGCTGCTCCCTGACTTGATCCAATGACACCAGACGAAGGGGTCGAAGGCGCTGGGGCTCCCAAACAGATCGGCGGGGTCGGAAGGGCTCGGTGGCCGCGGGTCGACGGAGATGTGGCGTCAGCCACGCTCGGTTGTGCTTGGCATAGAGAAGGGAGGGGTGGGCGAGCTCCAGGGAGAGGGAGAGGGGAGAGTGGGCGCTAGGGTTAGGAGGGGGAGAGAGCCGGGGCGTGCCTTATCCTCGCCGGGGAGCGGCGGATGGCCGACACGGTGACGCCCTGGCCGGTGGATGGCCGCCACCTCCCCTGCTTCTCTGTAGCGAGGAAGAAGACAACGGGGGACGGCAGGCTGGGCCGCCACTATGCACTTGGCCCAGTGCACAGTGGGCTCTTTTTCCCTTTTTTTTATTTTTAGCCTTCCTTTACTATTTTTTCTTTTTATTGACCTGTTTTGCATTTTTTTAGTACCAATTGGGTTTTGTTTTGAACAAAACTTGGCACATAATTCTAGAACGATATAATGAGATGGAAACAAAGAGTATGGAGTGAAAAGAAGATGTCTAACCATTTATAGAAATTGAAAAGGCCAATTTTAAATGCTGCTGGACAACTAAATAATTTCCAGTGGCACTTTGGGAATCCAAAAGAGGTTGTTTCCAATATGACAAATATCTAGGGATTATTTGCCACACCTTGAACATTTTTAATTTGAAGTTTGACAAATTTGAAATTTGACCTTAGATTGGATTAGAATTTGAATGGTGATTTGGATCAAGTGAAGGTTAGTGAGGGAGTCCTAGATTAGGGGGTGTTTGGATAGCCGGACTATACCTTCAGCCGGACTCCTGGACTATGAAGATACAAGATTGAAGACTTCGTCCCGTGTCCGGAAGAGACTTTCCTTGGCGTGGAAGGCAAGCTTGGCGATACGGATATGTAGATCTCCTACCATTGTAACCGACTCTATGGAACCCTAACCCTCTCCAGTGTCTATATAAACTAGAGGGTTTTAGTCCGTAGGACACAATAATCAGACCATAGGCTAGCTTGTAGGGTTTAGCCTCTCCGATCTCGTGGTAGATCTACTCTTGTAGTACCCATATCATCAATATTAATCAAGCAGGACGTAGGGTTTTACCTCCATCAAGAGGGCCCGGACCTTGGTAAAACTTCGTGTCCCTTGCCTCCTGTTACCATCTGGCCTAGACGCACAGTTCGGGACCCCCTACCCGAGATCCGCCGGTTTTGACACCGACATCGGTGCTTTCATTGAGAGTTCCTCTGTGTCGTCGCCATCAGGAAGGATGCCTCGCCCCGTCTTTAAAGACGACACCGTTGCTAAGGGAGCTTTGGCTGTCGTCCAAACCCTCCGGCTAGGTGGTTTTCTTATGACCGCCTGTTCGGCTTCTGTGCCGACGATGACCTCTCGAGCCATCGAAAACAATCTTCATGTCAGCTCGGACTCGCCGAGCAGTTAGATCCAATGGAGCTCTCCTCCATAAACGAGCTCTTGGATCGCATCGCCGCCCTGGGAGTCGCTACGGATTACGACCAGATTGGGCTTAAACCTGATCTGAGAGAGATTAACTCTCCCCAAGTCACCCATCACGTTGCCGTGGTAGAGGGACAGTGCGGCGACCCTTCATCTATCTTAAGGACTAGCTACGTCCAGATTCCCGATCCCTCCAAGCCGGATACCCGCGGAGGGGAGGATATCACTCAAGACCTGAATTTAGAATCAGGCGACGGGCTGGATTCATTGGACAACATCCAGGAATCCAAATTTTCGAGTTCGGAAATTCCTCGGCCTCTGAGCGTCAGATTGGGTGAGGCTTCGGATTTAATTCCACCCACCCACCCGAACATAAGCGATCTATCCCAAATCAGGCAAGAGCCCGAAGAAACAGTACATCATTACTGGGCCAGATTCCTCCTGGTTAGGAACAGGATAAGGGACTGTCGCGAGGAAGACGCAATCTCAATCTTCTGCAATAATTGCACGGACAAGGGAATCCTCAACGCCATAAGTCGTCGTGATATTACACGCTTCGCTGACTTGGCGTCCATTGTACGAAAGTACTGTGCGATGGAAAGCGCCTGGAAAACCGAAATAAAATTTTGGGACGATCCGGCCTTGAGTACAAACCCAGTCCGAAATAAAAGGGTGCATCATCGCCAGACACCCGGGTTAAACACCAAAAAGCAAAAACCCTCTACAGGGCATGGAACCGTACTGGAAGGATGGCTTAATGGACCATGTAAAATTCACAGTACAGAGGACGCCACACCAACTCACAGCCTTAGAGCATGTTGGATACTCCGACAGGTGGCCAAAATTGACGAAGATCTCCTAATTCTGGAGGCCACAAAAAGCCACCCCAGAGACACCAATACGGTATTAACAGTCTTCGAGACTTTTGCATCAAATAATATGCGAAAAAGAACACTCCGCAGCCTTGCCGAAGTCTACCAAGTAGCAACAATAAACCCATGGAGTGACACGGCTATTACCTTTAACGCCAGTGATGAACCTAAATTCCGAACAGCCTGAGCACCAGCCGCATTGGTCCTCAGTCCAATAGTGGACGGCTTTCGTCTTACCAAGGTACTCATGGACGGCGGCAGGGGATTGAACCTCATTTATGAGGAAACCCTTCAAAAAATGGAAATAGACTGGAACTGGATTGAGCGAAGTAGCACAACCTTTAGAGGAATAATCCCCAGTCAGGAAGCGCGTCGTACAGGAAAAATCACACTAGATGTGGTGTTCGGCACGCCGGATAATTATAGGTCCGAAGAGGTCACGTTCCATGTGGCTCCGTTCAGCAGCGGTTATCATGCTCTGCTAGGGCGGGAAGCGTTTACAATCTTCCAAGCAATCCCCCATTATGGGTACATGAAGCTCAAGATGCCCGGGCCGAACGGAATCATCACTCTCGCTAGTGATCCGGACATAGCACTCCGTGCCGAAAACAAGACAGCCGCACTGGCCCTCGAGGCACTATCCGAAGCCCTAGCGGCTGAGGAACTGACTGCGCTGCGCTCCATGGTGAATAGGGACGATGTGGTACTCGACAAAAGATCCAAGTCCACCTCCTTTAAACCGGCAGACGAAATAGTCAAATTCTAGGTCCATCCAACGGACCCCAATAAAACAGCTTCCATCGGGGCACAGTTAAACCCTGATGTAGACGCCGCACTGCAAGAGTTCCTACGAGAGAACTGGGACATTTTCGCCTGGCACCCTTCAGACATGCCAGGAATCCCACGCAGGCTGGCCGAGCAAAGCTTAGATATCCTAAAAGGATTCAAACCTGTCAAACAAGCTCTTCGGCGTTTTTCCGAACCTAAGAGACAGGCCATGGGAGAGGAGCTAGCAAAGCTATTGGAGGCCGGATTCATCAGAGATATAAAACATCCGGACTGGCTAGCAAACCTGGTGATGGTACCAAAGAAGGACAAATCCTGGTGCATGTGCGTTGATTTTAAAGACCTTAACAAGGCTTTCCCAAAGGATCCCTTCCCCCTCCCCCGCATCGATCAAATTATCGACGCTACTGCAGGACACAATTCGTTGTGTTTCCTTGACGCATATTCCGGCTACCATCAGATCAAGATGGCAGAATCAGACCAAGCCGCAACAGCATTTATCACTCCATACGGCCCATTCTGCTTCAACACAATGCCCTTCGGGCTCAAAAACGCCGGCGCAACATATCAGCGCATGATTCAGACATGTCTGGCAAACCAGATCGGCAAAACAGTGGAGGCATATGTAGATGATGTAGTCATCAAAACAAGACATGTCGAATCTCTAGTAGACGACTTGAGGCTCACATTTGATAACCTTCGAACATACGACATCAAGCTCAACCCGGAAAAATGCGTTTTTGGCGTTCCAGCCGGAAAGCTCTTGGGCTTCATTGTATCCGGTAGAGGAATTGAAGCAAATCCAGCCAAGATCCGAGCTCTGTCACAATTGGATATCCCAAAGGACCTCAAACAAATACAAAAGTTAACCGGATGCGTGGCGGCTCTAAGCCGCTTTATCTCCCACTTGGGAGAAAAGGCCCTACCCCTTTACCGCCTCCTTTGGTGCACCGAACACTTCGAATGGACGGATGCAGCCACGGCCGGACTCGACGAAATAAAATCCATATTGGCAACAAACCCAGTCCTGGCCGCGCCAAACATTGGTGAACTAATGCTATTGTATATTCCAGCAACACATCAGGTTGTAAGCACAGTGCTTGTCGTCGAACGAGAAACGGACGGACACAAATTCCCCCTTCAAAAGCCGGTCTATTATGTGTCCACTGTCCTCACTCTGTGCAAATCACGGTACCCGCATTATCAAAAGATTGTGTATGCGGTATTCATGGCATCCCGGAAGCTACGACACTACTTTTAGGAGTGTTCAATAACAGTAGCCTCGGAAGTACCACTTAACGATATTATAAACAACCGTGACGCAACGGGCTGGATTGCAAAATGGGCCATTGAGCTCCTCCCGTTCGACATAACTTATAAGCCACGACGAGCCATCAAGTCGCAAGTTTCGGCCGACTTCATCGCAGAATGGACGGAGGCCGAACTCCCTAAAGAGTACGGCACATATTCAAATTGGATCATGCATTTCGACGGCTCCAAGATGTTGGCTGGACTAGGGGCCAGCGTCGTTTTGACGTCCCCCACAGGAGACACAGTTCAATATGTACTCTAGATTATGTACACAGACTCCAACAATGCAGCCGAATATGAGGCCCTTTTACATGGTCTCCGGATGTCAGTATCCATGGGCATTCAACGCCTAGAGGTGCGCGGGGATTCGAACCTCGCAATATCCCAAATAAATGGAGACTTCGATGCCAAGGATCCAAAAATGGCAGCTTACCGCAACATCGTCCTAAAAATGTCAGCTCGGTTCAAAGGGCTTGAATTTCACCATATAGCCCGGGAAAATAATCAGGCGGCAGATGTCCTGGCACGCATCGGCGCAAAACGCAATGTAGTCCCCCCCCCCCCAACATCTTCTTGGAAAGGTTGTTCAAGCCATCCGTAGTATGGGAAGGGGAGCCGAACAATAACAGCCCGGACCCAACTGCATTGCCCGACACCGAACATTCTGACACAATCGGAGGCTCTGCTAATGAAATAACACCTTCAGCCCACGTAATAATGGCCGTCATCGCCCCGTGGACAGAACCATTCCTCGCCTACCTTACTATGCAGGAACTCCCCGAGGACCAAAATGAGGCACGCTGCATAGTGCGGCTGAGGGAGTCCTGGATTAGGGGGTGTCCGGGTAGCCGGACTATACCTTCAGCCGGACTCCAGGACTATGAAGATACAAGATTGAAGACTTCGTCCCGTGTCCGGATGGGACTTTCCTTGGCGTGGAAGGAAAGCTTGGCGATGCGGATATTCAAGATCTCCTACCATTGTAACCGACTTTGTGTAACCCTAACCCTCTCTGGTGTCTATATAAACCGGAGGGTTTTAGTCCGTAGGACAACTTCATCATACAACAATCATACCATAGGCTAGCTTTTAGGGTTTAGCCTCCTTGATCTCGTGGTAGATCTACTCTTGTACTACCCATATCATCAATACTAATCAAGCAGGACGTAGGGTTTTACCTCCATCAAGAGGGCCCGAACCTGGGTAAAACATCGTGTTCCTTGCCTCCTGTTACCATCCGGCCTAGACGCACAGTCCGGGACCCCCTACCCGAGATCCGCCGGTTTTGACACCGACATTGGTGCTTTCATTGAGAGTTCCTCTGTGCCGTCGCAATCAGGAAGGATGCCTCTTCCCGTATTTAAAGACGGCGCCGTTACTAAGGGAGCCTTGGCTGTCGGCCAAACTCTCCGGCTAGGCGGTTTTCTCATGACCGCCTGTTCGGCCGTTGCGCCGACGGTGACCTCTCGGGTCATCAAAAGCAATCTTCACGTCAGCTCAGAACTCGTCGAGCAGTTAGATCCAATGGAGCTCTCTTCCGTAAATGAGCTCTTGGATCGCATCGCCGCCTTGGGGGTCACTACGGATTATGACCAGGTTGGGCTTAAACCCGATCTAAGAGAAATTAATTCTCCCCAAGTCACCCATCACGTTGCCGTGGTAGAGGCACAATGCAGCGACTCTCCATCTATCTTAAGGACTAGCTACATTTGGATTCCCGATCCCTCCAAGCCGGATACCCGCGGAGGGGAGGATGTAACTCAAGACCTGAACTTAGAATCAGGCAACGGGCTAGATTCACTAGACAACATCCAAGAATCCAAACTTCAGAGTTCGAAAACTCCTTGGCCTCTGAGTGATAGATTGGGTGAAGTTCCGGATTTAATTCCACCCACCCACCCGAACATAAGCGATCTATCCCAAATCAGGCAAAAGCCCGAAGAAACAGTACATCATTACTGGGCAAGGTTCCTCCTGGTTATGAATAGGATAAAGGACTGCCGCGAGGAAGACGCAATCTCAATCTTCTGCAATAATTGCATGGACAAGGGAATCCTCAACGCCACAGGTCGTCATGATCTTACACGCTTCGCTGACTTGGCGACCATAGTACAGAAGTACTATGCGATGGAAAGCGCCCGAAAAACTGAAACTAAATTTTGGGACAATCCGGCCCTGAATAGAAACCTCGTCCGAAATAAAAGGGTGCATCATCATTAGACACCCGGGTTAAAAACCAAAAAACCAAAACCCTCTACAGGGCATGGAACCGTACTGGAGGGATGGCTTAATGGACCCTGTAAAATTCATAGTACAGAGGACGCCACACCAACTCATAGCCTTAGAGCATGTTGGATACTCTGGCAGGTGGCCAACAGGGGCGAAGATCTCCTAATTCCGGAGGCCGCAGAAAGCCACCTCAGGGACTCCAGTACAGTCTTAACAGTCTTCGAGACTTTCGCATCAAATAATATGCAAAAAAGAACACTCCGCAGCCTCGCCGAAGTCTATCAAGTAGCAACAATAAACCCATGGAGTGAAACGGCTATTACTTTTAATGCCAGTGATGAACCTAAATTCCGAACAGCTCGAGCACCAGCCGCATTGGTACTCAGTCCTATAGTGGACGGCTTTCGCCTCACCAAGGTACTCATGGATGGAGGCAACGGATTGAACCTCATTTATGAAGAAACCCTTCATAAAATGGAAATAGACTGGGACCGCATTGAGCGAAGCAGCACAACCTTTAGAGGAATAATCCCCAGTCGGGAAGCGCGTTGTACAGGAAAAATCACAATAGATGTGGTGTTCGGCAAGCCGGATAATTATAGGTCCGAAGAGGTCACATTCCAAGTGGCCCCGTTCAGTAGCGGACACCACGCTCTGCTGGGGCGGGAAGCGTTTACAATCTTCCAAGCAATACCCCATTACGGGTACATGAAGCTCAAGATGCCCGGGCCGAACGGAATCATCACTCTCGCTAGTGATCCGGACATAGCACTCCGCGCCGAAAACAAGACAGCCGCATTGGCCCTTAAGGCACTGTCCGAAGCCTTAGCGGCTGAGGAACTGACTACGCTGCGCTCCACGGTAAACAGGGACGATGTGATACTCGACAAAAGATCCAAGTCCACCTCCTTTAAACCAGCGGATGAAATAGTCAAATTCCAGGTCCATCCAACGGACCCCAATAAAACAGCTTCCATTGGGTACGATTAAACCCCGATGTAGACGCCGCACTGCGAGAATTCCTACAGGAGAACTGGGACATTTTTGCTTGGCACCTTTTAGACATGCCAAGAATCCCACGCAGGCTGGCCGAACACAGCTTAAATATCCTAAAAGGATTCAAACCTGTCAAACAAGCCCTTCGGCGTTTCTCTGAGCCCAAGAGACAGGCAATGGGAGAAGAGCTAGCCAAACTATTGGAGGCCGGATTCATTAGAGACATAAAACATCCGGACTGGCTAGCAAACTTGGTGATGGTACCAAAGAAGGACAAATCCTGGCGCCTGTGCGTTGACTTCAAAGACCTTAACAAGGCTTGCCCAAAGGATCCCTTCCCCTTCCCCCGCATCAATCAAATTATCGACGCCACTGCAGGACACGATTCGTTGTGCTTCCTCGATGCATACTCTGGTTACCATCAAATCAAGATGGCCGAGTCAGACCAAGCCGCAATGGCATTCATCACCCCATACGGCCCATTCTGCTTCAACACAATGCCTTTCAGGCTCAAAAACGTCGGCGCAACATATCAGCGCATGATTCAGACATGTCTGGCAAACCAGATCGGCAAAACAGTAGAGGCATACGTGGATGATGTGGTCATACAAACAAGACATGTCGAATCTCTAGTAGACGACTTGAGGCTTACATTTGACAACCTCCGAGCATATGACATCAAGCTAAATCCGAAAAAATGCGTTCTCGGCGTTCCAGCCGGAAAGCTCTTGGGCTTCATTGTATCCGGTAGAGGAATCGAAGCAAATCCAGCCAAGATTCGAGCTTTGTCACAACTGGATATCCCAAAGGACCTCAAACAAATACAAAAATTAACCGGATGCGTGGCGGCTCTAAGCCGCTTTATCTCCCATTTGGGAGAAAAGGCGCTACCCCTCTATCGCCTCCTTCGGCGCACCGAACACTTCGAGTGGACGGATGCCGCCACGGCCGGACTCGAGGAAATAAAAGCCATATTGGCAACAAACCCTGTCCTGGCCGCGCCAAACATCGGCGAACCAATGCTATTGTACATTGCAGCAACCCATCAAGTTGTCAGCGCAGTACTCGTCGTCGAGCGGGAAACGGACGGACACAAATTCCCCCTTCAAAAGCCAGTTTACTATGTGTTCACTGTCCTCACCCCATGCAAATCACGGTACCCACATTATCAAAAGATTGCATATGCGGTATTCATGGCATCCCGGAAGCTACGACACTACTTTCAAGAGTGTTCAATCACAGTAGCATCGGAAGTACCACTCAACGATATTATAAACAACCGTGAAGCAACGGGCCGGATTGCAAAATGGGCCATTGAGCTCCTCCCGTTCGACATAACTTATAGGCCACGACGAGCTATCAAGTCGCAAGTTTTGGCCGACTTCATCGCAGAATGGAAGGAGGCCGAACTCCCTAAAGAGTACGGCACATATTCAAATTGGATCATGCACTTCGACGGTTCCAAAATGTTGGCTGGACTAGGGGCCGACGTCGTTCTGACGTCCCCCACAGGAGACACTATTCAATATGTACTCCAGATTATGTACACGGACTCCAACAATGCAGCCGAATATGAGGCCCTTTTACATGGTCTCCGGATGGCAGTATCCATGGGAATTCAACGCCTAGAGGTGCGCGGGGATTCGAACCTCGCGATATCCCAAATAAATGGAGACTTCGATGCCAAGGATCCAAAAATGGCAGCTTACCGCAACGCCGTCCTCAAAATGTCAGCTCAGTTTGAGGGGCTCGAATTTCACCATATAGCCCGAGAAAACAATCAGGCGGCAGACGTCCTGGCACGCATCGGCGCAAAACGCAATGCGGTCCCCCCAACATCTTCCTAGAAAGGCTGTTCAAGCCATCCGTAGTATGGGAAGGGGAACATGGCAATATTAGCCCGGACCCAACCGCACTGTCCGACGCCGAACAGTCTGACATAATCGGAGGCTCTGCCAATGAAATCACAACCTCAGCCCACGTACTAATGGTCGTTATCGCCCCGTGGACAGAACCATTCCTAGCCTACCTTACTAGGCAGGAACTCCCAGAGGACCAAAACGAGGCACGTTGTATAGTGCGGTGATCTAAAGCCTATAAAGTCCATGAGGGAGAACTTTATAAGAAAAGCACTACCGGAGTCCTTCAAAGGTGCATCTCCGAAGAGGAAGGGCGGAACCTGCTGGCTGAAATTCATGCCGGACTCGATGGCCATCACGCCGCAGCCCGGTCCCTTGTAAGCAAGGCTTTCCGTACAGGCTTTTATTGGCCGACGACCCGGGCGGACGCTCAAGACTTGGTCCAACGATGCTTCGGTTGCCAGCTTTTTGCAAACCAAAGCCATATGCCACCCACCGCCCTCCAAACTATTCCCATCACTTGGCCTTTCGTGGTCTGGGGGCTTGACATGGTGGGACCCCTTAAAGGCGGAACCCACAAGAAAAAATACTTACTGGTCATGGTGGATAAGTTCACCAAATGGATAGAAGCCAAGCCTGTTAAGACGGCCGAATCCAGACCTGTGATAGACTTTATATCCGGGGTCGTACACTGTTATGGCGTCCCCCACAGCATCATCACCGATAACGGCACGAACTTTACGGCCGATGAGGTAAAACTCTGGTGCAAAAACATGGGCATCAAGCTCGATTATGCTTCCGTCTATCACCCACAAACTAACGGTCAGGTCGAACGTGCAAATGGTCTCATCATGAGCGGCATCAAGCCTAGATTAGTGTGGTCCCTCAAGGAATCTAACACGCACTGGGTAGAGGAGCTCGACTCCGTACTCTGGGGGTTGTGGACCACGCCGAATCGCACCACCGGATACACACCATTTTTTATGGTGTACGACGCAGAGGCAGTCTTGCCCTGCGACATAATTCATGACTCACCTCGAGTGTGCATGTACGAAGAAAGGGAAGCCGAGCTCGATCGGCAGGACAGTTTGGACGCCTTAGAGGAGGAGCGCGACGTGGCAAAAGCCCGTTCCGCATTCTATCAACAGCAGGCTCGAAGATATCAAAGCAGAGAAGTGCGGGCCAAAAACTACAACGTTGGCGAATTAGTTCTACGCTTGCCGGACAAGAAAAAGGACAAGCTGAAGCCCAAGTGGGAAGGTCCCTTCATAATCGACCAAGTCTTGACTGGTGAAGCATACCGCCTACGAGATGCGTCGGATAACCGACTCGAGCCGAACCCATGGAACGCAGCCCGTCTCCGAAGATTCTATGCCTAGCGCCGGACTCTGTGTTTGTCTCCTTCCTCTGTCCATTTTTTACATTTTCTGTCTTACATTTCTCTCCTTCCCCTCTTTTCTTTTATAGCCCTTAACGGCTCCTCAAGTGACGTGCTACTCGCGCTCATTAAACCTGGGGGCTTCTTTAACAGAAGCTTATTTACACGGGCTTCACGCCCACCACATGTGTCAAACTTCCGCATGTACCTTTTCTTCACCATTATATGCATCGATATGACTTAAGTTTGGCCAAGCTGGGTTGCCTGGCTCCTGTGCTTACCCCTACATTCCCGATTGTTCGGCTAGGTGGTAAAGGGAGCACCTCTGCGATTGTTACTGCCGGATCAGCCGGATGTGTACCTCAGACTGGGTGAAGCCGAAAGCTAGCGTTCTTAAGGGAATATTCGGTTGGTGAACTAAAAGATGACATTTTTTACTTATTTATATATATGCCCCCAGATGATTTTCCTGCGTTTGCAGTCCGGACATGCACTTTAGGGCATGCCTCCTAGAGAAAGGAACCCCTAACGGAACTATTCTCTCTGGAAGATGTTTCTTCCTAACCATGTAATATAACACAACTAGTTGGGCACTTGTCTGATAAAGCACTGATGGCCCCTACGCCTAGTCTCCATGCATACCCCGGTTCTTACATAACCGGTAGGGTATTCGGACACACTCCGGACCGTCAGGTCCTGAGGTTGAAGCGAAAAGGTCGGCAACGACAAACGATCTACAATCCGGCTAGAAGGCATTACACATGTCAATTAAAAATTACATAGTCACTCTGACTGATTGTATTCCTCTTCACTACTAGGGAAAAGCCTATACACAGAATCTTACCAGCAGCGCGCTTTAAAATCAGGCGCTGCTGCTAAGTAGCAGTAGCGCGGGTTTTTAACCCTTGCTACTACTAAGTTGATAGCAGTAGCGCTGGTTTTTTACCCTCGCTACTACTAAGCGGTCTCTACCGTGCCCCCGGGACATGCCATAGTAGTAGCGCGGGTTTTTAACCTTGCTACTACTAAGTTGATAGCAGCAGCGCTGGTTTTTACCCCTCGCTACTACTAAGCGGTCTCTACCGTGCCCCTGGGCCATGCCATAGTAGTAGCGAGGGTTATAAACCCGCGCTACTACTAAGTTTTTACCCCTCGCTACTACTAAGAGGTCTCAACCGTGCCCCTCCGAGACATGCCATAGTAGTAGCGAGGGGTAAAATCCCTCGCTACTACTAAAGGTCCCATTTTGAAACTCTACCCCCTCCCCCCCCCCGGTGGATCGCCTTTTCGGTTTTGTAAAAAGCAAAAGAAAATGATAAAAACTTCAAAAATTAAAATCCTTCGAGATGTAATTATGTTACTACATCTACTAGTTAGGAAAATTTAAAAACTTAAATTTGGACATGTTTTGCAAAAAGTGTAGGGAAAATGTAAAACGGCTATAACTTTTGCATACGATGTTAGAAAAAAATGTATAATATATCAAAATGTTTCAAAAATTAAAATCCTTCGAGATGTAGTTATGTTACTACATCTACTAGTTAGGAAAAATTAAAAACTTAAATTTGGACATGTTTTGCAAAAAGTGTAGGGAAAATGTAAAACGGCTATAACTTTTGCATACGATGTCAGAAAAAAACGTATAATATATCAAAATGTTCAGCACGAAAATCCGCATACGATGGAGACTGCCCACGGCCTGTTTGCAAATTTTTAGAATCCTCAAATTCTAAAAGGAAAAAAAGTTACGCTCAAATTTCAGTTTTTTTTAATTTTCGTCAAATCTGGTCAAACTGTGGTCAAACTACTTATTCAAGAAGTATTAGTGTTACTAAATAATTATTCAAGAATATTAGTGTTACTAAATAATTATTTCAGTTTTTTGGAATTTTGGTCAAATCTGGTCAAACTGTGGTCAAACTTTGGTCAAAATGTGGTCAAACTCCTTATTCAAGAAATATTAGTGTTACTAAATAATTATTGTTTTTTAGAACAATAGTTTTAAACTCAAACAGCGAAATGTGTGACTTCATACTCAAGCTAAACTCCCGAGCGTTAATAGGATTGACATCTTACTATTTTCAGGAAAACAACAAGTGCAGACTTGGAATCGATGGAGAATAGAACCCGGAAGTTAAGCGTGCTCAGGCTGGAGTAGTGAGAGGATGGGTGACCGTCCGGGAAGTTAGATGATTTGGAATGATGAGGGGTGATTAGAGATTAAATTGAGCAGCGATGAGGGTGATTAGAGATTAGAGGTTAAAATAATTCAGAAATTTGAAAATTCGCGCAAAAAATCGAAAAAAAAATCCACGGGTTAGAAGTAGCGCGGGTTTTTACCCACGCTACTACTAACGGACGTAGTAGTAGCGCGGGTGGCACCCGCGCTGCTGCTATACGTTAGTTGTAGCGCCGGCCCCCGCGCTGCTAATAGGCCCAAAACCCGCGCTGCTGCTAGGCTTTTCCCTAGTAGTGCTTCAATACCATCTAACAGGCTGTCTAACTTACAGTCCAGCTGGGAATACTTTGCGGCCAATTCTACTTGGCCGTACACCAAGCTTACAGGGATCTCCTTCCCGTCAGGCCCCATAGGTCCGACCTCGGCCATGTGGTTTGGGTCAGACTTCGTGTACCGCGTCTTAACCATGGCCCAGGCCTCCCTAGCGCCTTGTCGGCAGGCCGATATCTTCCACAACCGGAAGCGCCGCCGAGCTCCCTTAAGCTTCTCCGAAAGCTCTCCAAGGCCCTCGGGCATAGAGTGGGAAGGCCATAAGGCTTGGGCAACGCCTCGCATCGCCTGCCGAACTCACTCGTGCAGTTGCGAGAGCTCGGGAAGAAGATCACCCGTAGAACCGGGCATCTCCTCTGCAGGACGACCCGTTAGCATACCTACAGACATTACTCTGTTAGTCGACTTCCTCACCGAACTCTTTTCTTTCAAAGATTCGCTTAAGAACTTACTAAATATGCCGCATTGAAGCCGCTGATTCTCCTTAGTGGAGTCCGACAGCTGGCCACGAACATCTTTAAGTTCAACGTCCAGCTTGGTGTTGGCATCCTGAAGATCATTCTTCTCCCGCCTCACCCTTGTCAGCATACTCTCACCGGCCTTTAGCCGGCGTAAGAGTTGTTGCCTCTCCGGATCGAGTCCGGCGCCATCTGCAATATGATTTGTCAGATTTACACCCACGCCGCACTTCGCAAGATACTAATCTTTCAAAGTGTATCTTACCAGAGGGGGGTCTCTTTGGGCTCCCCTGCCGCGGCTAGTGCAGCCTCCAGTTGGGTTTGCACTCTTCCAGCTCCTGGAACAGTACGGTATTCTTCTCTGTAAGAACCTGCATAACAAGTGATCATTAAATCAGTTACTCTAACTGTTTCAAGTCTCGGGGGCTACTAGTATATATATATACCAAAATTTTCTTACCCGTATGTCTTTTACATATTGCTCCGTGGCTCTGGCTAGACCATTTTGAGCGGCACGGAGGTACGCATCTCCCGAATTGAAGGCATCTAATGCCTCTTGGGAGAAACAAGCGTCGTGACGAACTGTCCGGCGACGCCTGTGGTTCATGGCACTCTCCAACTCGGAATTGGTGGCAGACAGCCTTTCCGCATCCTTTGTCGGAGGAGCGTCCGTTGCACGCCTTGTGTTCGCTTCTGCTTCCGGGCCAGGCGTTGGAGCCTGGCTGGTGGAGGCGCGATTGGCAACCTCTCCGGATGTAGTCCGGCGAGGTCTCTTCGTCCTGAAGATAGCACGAACGTTAATATGCCCTGAAGGAATAACACCAGGGAAAAAGAGGGTGCGCTATACCTTTGCGCCGGCGTCTCAGCCCGGACTACATTCCTTTTTACCCCACGGGGCCCTGCGGCCCCTCGTTTGCTAGCCGCTGCAGGTTCGGCCTCCCGCCTCGGAAACCTCCCCTGCAAAACATGGTCGTTGTCAGGAAAACTGAAATGCGTGAGAATGGATTCCTTCTCAAGGGGATGAGACCCCGCTCTCTGTTACCTGGGAGGCCGGGATTAACCCTGGGTAATCAGCCGTAATGGCCACCAAGGTATTGTCCTTGCTTAGCTAATGAAACACCCCGTCGATCAGCTCCACCGATATCTCCGGATCCTCTTCGGAGTCCGGATCGAGGGACCGTTCTGGATCCTCGGGCTGTGGGGGACAGCTGTTTATATCCTTTACTTCCTGACACAGTTCCTGCGTTGAAATCATTAGACTACTTATTTAATCATGGGAATATAAAACGGATGGGCAAGTACAATTGTCCACTTACCCAACTCGGAGGGTTGTACATGGTAAATCCGCCCTGCGGGTTGACGTGGAGGAATTCCTCCTCTTCTCCCTCGTACAAAGAGGATAAGATCTTTACTACATCGGCAGCTGAGGCTGGCCCCTTACGACCGTAACGGGTGGCGTCATCCTCCCCGTTAAAATCCCACATGGGGTGGCCTCTATATTGAAGCGGATGCACCCCCCGCATAATGCACGCGGCCATGACTCCAATCATGGTTAGTCCGGAATGAGCCAATAGTCTTATCCGACCCATCAGGTGAAGGACGTCCCTGTCGCCTTCTCTCTGAGAGCTCCGCGGACGCCAGCTCAGGCGTTTCTTTCAGGGAGCACTGTTGAATTCGGGGAGACCGACCCGGATAGGATCCGACAGCGGGACATCATCTATATAAAACCATTCTGAAGGCCAGTCCTCGGACGCCTTCTTTGGGGTTCCCGATAGATATCCGGTCCCGGCGATACGCCACACTTCAGCTCCGCCCACTTCATATATAGACCCCTCTTGAGAGCAGGGCACCAGGCAGAATAACCTCTTCCATAGCGCGAAATGAGCCTCAACACCCAAGAATAGCTCGCAAAGGGCGACAAAGCCCGCGATATGCAATATAGAGCCAGGCGTGAGATTGTGCAGCTGGAGGCCGTAGAACTCCAGAAGCCCACGGAGAAATGGATGAATTGGAAATCCAAGTCCTCTTATTAGATAAGGGACGAGGCACACCCGCTCTCCATTGGAGGGATTGGGGGTGCTCTCCGCTTGCTCTCCGCCATTATAGGTGGCGAGTCCGGCTCGGACCGGGACCATATAGGCCTGAGGGAGAAATCCCTTGGCCTGAAGCGACACTAGCTCGCTGTGCGGGATGGAGCACCTCTCCCAGTCTCCAGGTTTAGGACTGGAAGGGCGAGAGTAGGAGCTGCGATGGCTGGCCATGTTGGAATGGACCTTTGCTGGAGGCGCTCTGATGATTACTTGCGGGGAGGAGAAGGTGTGGTTTGGATCTGAATCCCCATCCCATTAAATAGGCGGCTCGTTTATGCGGCTAGGAGTGTGAATGTAAAAACACCCCGACTTTTCGCATTCGTTTGACACGTGGAAGACAACCATTATTGGGCGTGGAAGCCAAGGTGCGCTACATTACGAAAATCGGACATTATTCAGCAGGTACACGGAATTTGGAGAAGAACCCGCCTTGCAATGCCGAAGACAATCTGTGCGCCGGACTCGTCGTCATTGAAGCCTGGTTCGGGGGCTACTAAGGGAGTCCTGGATTAGGGGGTGTCCGGGTAGCCGGACTATACCTTCAGCCGGAGTCCAGGACTATGAAGATACAAGATTGAAGACTTCGTCCCGTGTCCGGATGGGACTTTCCTTGGCGTGGAAGGCAAGCTTGGCGATGCGGATATTCAAGATCTCCTATCATTGTAACCGACTTTGTGTAACCCTAACCTTCTCCAGTGTCTATATAAACCGGAGGGTTTTAGTCCGTAGGACAACTTCATCATACAACAATCATACCATAGGCTAGCTTTTAGGGTTTAGCCTCCTTGATCTCGTGGTAGATCTACTCTTGTACTACCCATATCATCAATACTAATCAAGCAGTACGTAGGGTTTTACCTCCATCAAGAGGGCCCGAACCTGGGTAAAACATCGTGTTCCTTGCCTCCTGTTACCATCCGGCCTAGACGCACAGTTCGGGACCCCTACCCGAGATTCGTCGGTTTTGACACCGACAGCGGCGATCCAAAGCCTACAAAGTCCATGAGGGAGAGCTTTATAAGAAAAGCACTACCGGAGTCCTTCAAAGGTGCATCTCCGAAGAGGAAGGGCGGAACCTCCTGGCTGAAATTCATGCTGGACTCGGCGGTCATCACGCTGCAGCTCGGTCCCTTGTAAGCATGGCCTTCCGTACAGGCTTTTATTGGCCGACAGCTCGGGCAGACGCCCAGGACTTAGTCCAACGATGCGTTGGTTGCCAGCTCTTTGCAAACCAAAGCCATATGCCACCCACCGCCCTCCAAACTATCCCCGTCACTTGGCCCTTCGCGGTCTGGGGCTTGACATGGTTGGACCCCTTAAAGGCGGAACCCACAAGCAAAAATACTTACTGGTCATGGTGGATAAGTTCACCAAATGGATAGAAGCCAAGCCTGTTAAGACGGCCGAATCCGGACCGGTGATAGACTTTATATCCGGGGTTGTACACCGTTATGGCGTCCCCCACAGCATCATCATGGATAACGGCACGAACTTTATGGCCGACGAGGTAAAACTCTGGTGCAAAAACATGGGCATCAAGCTCGATTATGCTTCCGTCTATCACCCACAAACTAACAGCCAGGTCGAACGTGCAAATGGTCTTATCATGAGCGGCATCAAACCCAGATTAGTGCAGTCCCTCAAGGAATCTAACACGCACTGGGTAGAGGAGCTCGACTCCGTACTTTGGGGGCTGCGGACCACGCCGAATCGCACCACCGGATACACACCATTCTTTATGGTGTACGGCGCAGAGGCAGTTTTGCCTTGCGACATAATTCATCACTCACCTCGAGTGCGCATGTACGAAGAAAGAGAAGCCGAGCTCGATCGGCAGGACAGTTTGGACGCATTGGAGGAGGAGCGTGACATGGCAAAAGCCCGTTCCGCATTCTATCAACAGCAGGCTCGAAGATACCAAAGCAGAGAAGTACGGGCCAAAAATTACAACGTTGGCGAATTAGTTCTACGCCTGCCGGACAAGAAAAAGGACAAACTCAAGCCCAAGTGGGAAGGTCCCTTCATAATTGACCAAGTCCTGACTGGTGGAGCATACCGCCTGCGAGATGCATCGGATAACCGACTCGAGCCGAACCCATGGAACAAAGCCCGTCTCCGACGATTCTATGCCTAGCGCTGGACCCTGTGTTCGTCTCCTTCCTCTGTCCATTTTTTATATACTGTCTGTCTTACATTTCTCTCCTTCTCCCCTTCCTTTCTCTTATAGCCTTTAAAGGCTCATCAAATGACGTGCTATTCGCACTCATTAAACCTGGGGGCTTCTTTTAACAGAAGCTTATTTATACGGGCTTCATGCCCAACACATGTGTTACACTTCCGCATGTACCTTTTATTTCACCATTATATGCATCGATATGACTTAAGTTTTGGCCAAGCTGGGTTGCCTGGCTCCTGTGCTTACCCCTACGTTCCCGATTATTCGGCTAGGCGGTAAAGGGAGCACCTCTGCGATTGTTACTGCCGAATCAGCCAGATGTGTACCTCAGACTATGTGAAGCCGAAAGCTAGCGTTCTTAAGGGAATATTCGGTCGGTGACCTAAAATATGATATTTTCACTTATTTATTTATGCGCCCCCAGATGCTTTTTCCCGCGTCTTTTTCGCAGAATGGGCATGCACTTTAGGGCATGCCTCCCAGGGAAAGGAACCCCTAGCGGAACTATTCTCCCTGGAAGATGTTTCTTACTAACCATGTAATATAACATAACTAGTCGGGCACTTGTCTGTTCACGCACTAATGACCCCTACGCCTGGTCTCCATGCATTCCCCAGTTCTTATATAACCGCATGGGAATTCGGACACACTTCGGACCGTCAGGTCCCGAGGCTGAAGCGAAAAGGTCGGCCATGACAAACGATCTACAATCCGGCTAGAAGGCATTATAAATGTCAATTAAATTACATAGTCATTCTGACTGATTGTATTCCTCTTCAATACCATCTAACAGGCTGTCTAATTTACAGTCCTGCTGGGCATACTTTGCGACCAATTTTACTTGGCCGTATACTAAGCTTACAGGGATCTCCTTCCCATCGGGCCCCATAGGACCGACCTCAGCCATATGGTTGGGGTCAGCCTTTGTGTATCGCGTCTTCACCATGGCCCAGGCCTCCCTAGCGCCTTGACGGCAGGCCGATATCTTCCACAATCGGAAGCGCCGCCGTGCACCCTTTAGCTTCTCCGCAAGCTCTCCAAGACCTTCGGGCATGGAGACGGATGGCCACAAGGCCTGGGCGACGCCTTGCATCGCCTGCCGAACTCGCTCGAGCAGTTGCGAGAGCTCGGGAAGAAGGTCACCCGTAGAACCGGGCATCTCCTCTGCAGGACGACCTGTTAGCACACCTACAGACATTACTCTGTTAGTCGACTTCCCCGCCGAACTTTTTTTCAAAGGTTCGTTCAAGCACTTACTAAATATGCAGCGCCGAAGCCGCTGATTCTCCTTAACGGAGTCTGACAGCTGGGCACGAACATCTTTCAGTTTGACGCACAGCTTGGTGTTGGCATCTTGGAGATCGTTCTTCTCCCGCCTCACCTTTGTCAGCACCTTCTCACCGGCCTTCAACTGGCGTAGGAGATGTTGCCTTTCCGGATTCAATCCGGCGCCATCTGCAATTTCCGTCAGATTCGCACCCATGCCGTGCTTCGCAAAATACTTATCTTTCGAAGTGTGTATTACCAGTGGGGGTCTCCTTGGGCTCCCCTGCCGCGGCTAGTGCGGCCTCAAGTTGGGCTTTGCACTCTTCCAGCTCCTGGGACAGTAGGGAATTCTTTTCTGTAAGAACCTGCATAACAAATGATCCTTAAATCAGTTACCCTAACTGTTTCAAGTCTCGGGGGCTACTGGTACATATATATAATTACCAAAATTTTCTTACCCGTATGTCTTTTACATATTGCTCCGTGGCTCTGGCTAGACCATTTTGAGCGGCACGGAGGTACGCATCTCCCGAATTGAAGGCATCTAATGCCTCTTGGGAGAAACAAGCGTCGCAAAGAATTGTCCGGCGACACCTGGGGTTCATGGCACTCTCCATCTCAGAGTTGGTGGCAGACAACCTGTCCACATCCTCCGTCGGAGGAGCGTCCGGCGCGCGCCTTGTGTTCGCCTCCACCTCCGGACTAGGCTTTGGAGCCTGGCTGGTGGAGGCGCGATTGGCAGCCTCTCCGGATATAGTCCGGCGATGTCTCTTTGTCCTGAAGAGAGCACGAGTGTTAATATGCCTTGAAGGTATAACACCTGGGATAAGGGGGCGCGCCATACCTTTGCGCTGACGCCTCGGTCCGGACTGCACCTCTTTTCTGCCCACGGGGCCCTGAGGCCCCTCGTTGGCTTATCGCCGTAGGGTCGGCCTCCCGTCTCAAAAACCTCCCCCTGCAAAGCTCGGTTGTAATCAGGAAACTGAAAACACGAGAGGGCGGACCCCTATTCGGGGTACTGGGACTTCAATCTCAGTTACCTGGGAGGCCGGGATTAGCCCTGGGTAATCGGCCGTAATGGCCACCAAGGTGTTGTCCTTGCTCAATTGATGGAACACTCCATCAATCAGCTCCACAGATAAGTCCAGATCCTCTTGAGAAGCCGGGTCGAGGGACCGTCCTGGGTCCTCGGGTTGTGGAGGAGGGCTGTTTATTTCTTTAACAGTCTGGCGCAATTCCTATGTTGAAGTCGTTAGACTGAATATTCAACAATGGGAATATAAAACGGATGGGCAAGTAAATGTGACCACTTACCCAGCTTGGGGGGTTGTACATAGAAAATCCACCCTGTGGGTCGACGCGGAGAAATTCCTCCTCTTCTCCCTTGTACAAAGCGGACAAGGTCTTTGTTAGAGCCGCAGCCGAATCCGGCCCCTTACGGCCGTAGCGGGTGGCGTCGTCCTCCCCGTTGAAATGCCACATGGGGTGGCCTCTATACTGTAGCGGCTGCACCCCTCGCATGATGCATGCGGCCATGACCCCGATCATGCTCAGTCCGGAATGAGCTAACAATCTTATCCGGCCCATCAGGTAAAGAACGTCCTTGTCACTTTCCCTCTGAGGGCTCCGTGGACGCCATCTTAGGCGCTTCTTTAGTGGAGCACTGTCGGACTCAGGGAGGCCGATCCGGACAGGATCCGGCAGCGGGACGTCCTCTATGTAAAACCATTCCAAAGGCCAGTCCTCGGACGCCTTCTTTGGGGTTCCGGATAGATATCCGATCCCGGCGATGCACCACACTTCGGCTCTGCCCACTTGATATATGGACCCCTTCTGAGAATGGGGCACAAGGCAGAATAGCTCTTTCCACAGCCCGAAATGAGCCTCAACACCCAAAAACAGCTCGCAGAGGGCTACGAAGCCCGCGATATGCAATACGGAGGCAGGCGTCAGATTGTGTAGCTGGAGGCCATAGAACTCCAGGAGCCCCCAGAGAAATGGATGGATTGGAAATCCGAGCCCTCTTATTAAATAAGGGACAAGGCATACCCGCTCTCCTTTGGAGGGATTAGGGGCACTCTCTGCTTGCTCTCCGCCATTATAGATGGCAAGACCGGCTCAAACCGGGACCATATAGGCCGGGGGAGAAATCCCTTGGTCTGGAGCATCACTAGCTCGCTATGCGGGATGGAGCATCTCTCCCAATATCCAGGCTGAGGGCTGGAAGGGTGAAAGGAGGAGTTGCGACGGCTGGCCATGGTGGAATGGACCTTTGTCGGATGCGCTCTGATGAACACCCGCGAAGGGGAGAAGGTGTGGTTTGGATCTAAATCCTCGTCCCCTTAAATGGGCGGCTCATTTACGCGGCTAGGGGCCTGGATGTAAGAACACTCAGACTTTTCATATTCGTTTGACACGTGGGAAATGGCCATTATTGGGCGTAGAAGCCAAGGAGCGCAACATTTACAAGAAACCGGACTTTATTCAACAGGTACACGGAATTTGGAGGAGAACCCGCCTTGCAATGCCGAAGACAATCTGCGTGTCGGACTCATCGTCATTGAAACCTGGTTCGGGGGCTACTGTGGGAGTCCTGGATTAGGGGGTGTCCGGATGGCCGGACTATACCTTCAGCCGGACTCCTGGACTATGAAGGTACAGGATTGAAGACTTCGTCCCGTGTCCGGAAGAGACTTTCCTTGGCGTGAAAGGTAAGCTTGGCGATACGGATATGTAGATCTCCTACCATTGTAACCGACTCTATGTAACCCTAACCCTCTCCGGTGTCTATATAAACCGGAGGGTTTTAGTCCATAGGACACAACACTCAGACCATAGGCTAGCTTCTAGGGTTTAGCCTCTCCGATCTCGTGGTAGATCTAGTCTTGTACTACCCATATCATCAATATTAATCAAGCAGGACGTAGGGTTTTACCTCCATCAAGAGGGCCCGAACCTGGGTAAAACTTCGTGTCCCTTGCCTCCTGTTACCATCTGGCCTAGACGCACAGTTCGGGACCCCCTACCCGAGATCCTCCGATTTTGACACCGACAGTTAGCAATAGTAACATGATGACATGGCACCTTTAACAGGGGATTACTGTAGCATGACACTGGGTGTGTTACAAATCTCCTCCACTACAAGAAATCTCGTCCCGAGATTTAAGTGCGGAAGTAAAGAGTAACTTCAGGAGAACTGACCCATATAGGGTTACTTGTCTGGTGAACAATTCAGAGAATGAGGCAGAAGTATCTCTCGAGTTGAAACTTAATTAACATCGAGAGCAAGTATGAAGGAACCATAGGAAGTTTCAAGCGAATAGACAAACGATTGATACCTGAACAAAGGGTGAGGAAGGGGTTCAGAGCATCGGGAACATATCGTCTCTTGAAAGGTGGCTCGTGACAAGATACAAAGCCAAATGCAAGAATATTTCAGAATCAAAGATATACAGGAGAGTCAGGTTTCGATCATGTGGACCTGTGGGTTATGGGCCCACCATGTGGGTTAAAATAGAAGGAGCGATGACATCTTGCACGTTCATGATAGCAAGGCATGTCAATAGGTAGCCTGTCAGTTATGTCGGTCAACAACGTCGGTACCAAGGGCGAGGGACGAAGAGAACCATTTTCCTGCTCGTTGAACGAGGCGGGCCATTAGGCAAAGTTCTCGTCTATCGGTGGCTACCGGAATGTCATCAACAATAGTAATAGGGTCTTACTGACAGAGTGATACAATGAGGTGTTTACATAAGCAGGGAAATATTACTGCTTATATAATATAGATCATAATAAGGTTTAAACAAACCAATGGAAAGGAAAATGTAATTGTCAGATTAAACAGAACAATGGAAAGCAAAATGTATTTGAACACATATTTCAGGGGTATATCTTCCCCAAGGATAAGCAGACCATGATATCCATGACAGGATAGAAGTATAAAACCATTTAGGTAAGGGGAAAGAAATTTCATGACATTACCCATACAACGATGTTTGGATAATTGATAAAGAAAATTTTAGTATCGTGCTTCAAATGTTCTTATTGGAGATCGGATTACCACAGACATGCTTCGAGATAGCATTGACATGGTTTCAAGCAAAGGTCAGACTTTGGACACACAAAGGATCCATCGGAAACAACTTAGAAAATAAGGCATACAATTTCAGGAAGGAAAAGATGAGGGTGTGGCCGATGGGCTCAGCCACAATCCATTGATATGCCAAATAGGATGTATTTACAAAATTATATGAACAAGTTTGTGTTGGGAAAGGCAAGAATGTTTTTTTGATGCTGACACATATCATCGAGAGGCAAAGATGATATTTCTAGCCATGAATTCAATTGACATCTCTGAAGAAGCCAAAGTATGACGGTGATCAAGACAAGGTTTGTCGAGAGACTCTATGAAGATGCCCTCGAGCAGAAAAAGGGAGGATGAAGTGAAAGGCCATGAGAACCACGGATTCGACACAAGCTCAAAGTCGAGCTTGTTGTTCGAGGTGAAATGATAAGATGAGGAAGATCGACGTAAGCTTAGCTCATCGTCGGAAGTTGCTCCGGGCATAAGGACCAGGTAGCACAGTTAAAAGTTGACAAGAGAAAAATATAGCCGATCAGGCTAGGAATGATGTCATGGGGTATAAAGCTTCCCAGTATCAAGTACTAGGTGTAAGGCCAGAAGGTAAATCGGAGTAGAGGTTGGACGGGGGAATGATTTGCAGAGGATAAGTAATTGTAACTTACCCAGTAAATGGGATCGAGGGGGAAATATGGTCGGGACCATAACCGCAAGGGATCCAATTTACGATACTGGAAGAATATTCAAATGATTAAATATCCTTGCAAGAAGCTTTCATGATAAGTCCCACACCGTGTCCATGGGCATGAACACAAGGTTCAGGGTCGACTCCCACTTCTACAATGCATAACCTTTCATTTTACTTATCGCTCTTGATGAAGCTGTAGTATTGAAATTTTATCTGACGAAGATCTAGTAGAGTATAACCCGCATAACTTTCGAGTTCATACAGATTAGGGAAGGCATAATTCCAACCCATCGGGGCATCTTAGGAACATATGTCATAAATTTCAAGAATAAATAACACAAACTCGGTAGTAGAGCATGCTTGAGAAAGCGGAGGATACAATTTACCAAAAGCATTATGTATCCGAGAAAAGGCTCACAAGCTTATTGAATATGAAGAACGTTGTTGGATAAAATCCAAAAAGGGGGTCTGGTGGTCCACAAGGGATCTAATGTGAGCATCAATATTCAACCAGAGGAAGAAAGAATGCAAGGAGATCAGATTATAGAAACAATTGACTAACTCAAAGCTCAATTGCAAAGAAATTATGAATTCCAAGACAAGAGATCAGAAGCAATGCTCTGATTAGGGATGGATAGGTAGAATAGCCTTAGGGGTACAATCGATGGCGATTTAATTGATAGAGATTCAGCACAGGTTAAAATGACGCCTGAGTTGGAAGGATGAATTCTAGGATCTAATTGAGGATTGCGAGCATTCGCAACATATTGTATCAACGGACTCAAGATGATAATGACAAAGGCTGACAATAAGATTACTAGACTTATGGTATTAACCATAATGCAAGCAAGCAAGAAATTCAAGAAAAATAGGCTGTTGAGAATTTTCACAAGAACGAATGGTATTACGAAGACTTTTGTGAAGTAAAAGAATCAACTGAGGATGCGTGGATACTCGATAGGTGCACAAAGTTATCCACAGGGGTATTCAGATGACAAGGAACTGCAAAGCAGTAAGCTCAAAGGATTCTCAGAAAAAGGAGAGCAGTTCAGGGCATCTTGTAATAACAAGATCAATGGGATAGAATATAAGATTGGCAACTGTGTGTATTTATCCATAAGGATATTTCGGTGGTAGTGACTTGCAAAGGCAACAGGCACAAAGTCTCGAGAGAATATCGTAGAGTATCTTTGGAATCTTCTGATGCAGCAGGCGAACATCTGAAATAAGGGGCTCTCCGGGCAGATGTGATCACGAGATCCTAATGTTTGAGTTAGTAAAACCATTTAACCCGAATAGAAGAGAGATCAGAGTCCCAGAGTATAGACGAGGAATAAAAGATCCTAACACCACCCATATGGCGACGTGGGCCCGTAAGACACACAGCCAATGTTAGTAAAAGTTTTTCAGTGACTAGACTCAATTTCGGCCAAGGAGTTGGAAAGGGGGCTACTTACAGGCAGTCGGCTCTGATACCAACTTGTGACGCCCCCGATTTGACCATACACTAATCATACACGCAAATGTGTACAATCAAGATCAAGGACTCACGGGAAGTTATCACAACACAACTCTAGACACAAATGAAAATAATACAAGCTTTATATTATAAGCCAGGGGCCTCGAGGGCTCGAATACATAAGCTCGAATACACAAGAGTCAGTGAAAGCAACAATATCTGAGTACAGACATAAGTTAGACAAGTGTGCCTTAAGAAGGCTAGCACAAAAGCAACAACCATCGAAAAGGCAAGGCCTCCTGCCTGGGAGCCTCCTAACTACTCCTAGTCGTCTGCGGTCTTCACGTAGTAGTAGGCATCCTCCAGGTAGTAGTAGTCATCAGTGGCATCGTCTGGCTCCTGGGATCCGTCATCTGGTCGCAACAACCGGTATAGGGGAAAAAGAGGTAGCAAAGCAACCGTGAGTACTCATCCAAAGTACTCGCAAGTCTTACATCAGATCTAAACCAAGTATGCATATGTATCAAAGGAAATGGGTTGTATCTGTGGGCTAAACTGCAGAATGCCAGAAGGGAAGGGGAAAGCCTAGCCTGTCGAAGACTAGCATCTTCAAGCATATAGAAGAGTACAGATCAACATAATGTAAGTAGTAGTGTTATCAACCTCGGCCAGAGATCCTTTCTCGACTCCCTGCGAGAAAGCAATCCCAGAGCCATACTATCCAGTTATCATCTCATATCCAAGTCTCATCTCCATGTCTCATCTCAAGTATCCAGTTCTAGTTGTATCGATCGGGATACAACTCCAAGTGTCCGTTACCGTAGGACAGGCTATCGATAGATGTTTTCTTCCCTATAGGGGTGCACCAACTTACCCACCATGCTCGATTAACTCCGGTCGGACACACTTTCCTGGGTCATGCCCGGCCTCGGCCAAACAATATGCCACAACCCGACCTAGGCTTAATAGAGAGGCTAGCACGCCAGACTAAACCTATGCCCCCAGGGGTCACGGGCCATCTCCCCGGGAACTCCTGCACGTTGCGTACGCGGCCGGTGAGCAGACCTAGCTACCTCCTTCAACAAGGCAGGAGCTTACGCATGAAGGAAATATGCCCTAGAGGCAATAATAAAGTTATTATTTATTTCCTTATATCATGATAAATGTTTATTATTCATGCTAGAATTGTATTAACCGGAAACATAATACATGTGTGAATACATAGACAAACAGAGTGTCACTAGTATGCCTCTACTTGACTAGCTCGTTGATCGAAGATGGTTATGTTTCCTAACCATAGACATGAGTTGTCATTTGATTAATGGGATCACATCATTAGGAGAATGATGTGATTGACTTAAACCATTCCGTTAGCTTAGCACTTGATCGTTTAGTTTGTTGCTATTGCTTTCTTCATAACTTATACATGTTCCTATGACTATGAGATTATGCAACTCCCGTGTACCGGAGGAACACTTTGTGTGCTACCAAATGTCACAACGTAACTGGGTGATTATAAAGGTGCTCTACAGGTGTCTCCGAAGGTACTTGTTGGGTTGGCGTATTTCGAGATTAGGATTTGTCACTCCGATTGTCGGAGAGGTATCTCTGGGCCCTCTCGGTAATGCACATCACTCAAGCCTTGCAAGAATTGCAACTAATAAGTTAGTTGCGGATTGATGCATTATGGAATGAGTAAAGAGACTTGCTGGTAACGAGATTGAACTAGGTATTAAGATACCGACGATCGAATCTCGGGCAAGTAACATACCGATGACAAAGGGAACAACGTATGTTGTTATGCGGTCTGACCGATAAAGATCTTCGTAGAATATGTAGGAGCCAATATGAGCATCCAGGTTCCGCTATTGGTTATTGACCGGAGACGTGTCTCGGTCATGTCTACATAGTTCTTGAACCCGTAGGGTCCGCACGCTTAAAGTTCGGTGACGATCGTAATTAGGGTTTTTGTGTTTTGATGTACCGAAGATTGTTCGGAGTCTCGGATGTGATCAGGGACATGATGAGGACTCTCGAAATGGTCGAGACATAAAGATTGATATATTGGAAGCCTATATTTGGATATCGGAAACGTTCCGGGTGAAATCGGGATTTTATCGGAGTACCGAGGGGTTACCGGAACCCCCCGGGGGTTATTGGGCCTAAATGGGCCATAAGGGAGAAGAGGAGGGCCGGCCAGGGCAGGCCGCGCGCCCCCTCCCCCCCTAGTCCGAATAGGACAAGGAAGGGGGGCGGCGCCCCCCTTTCCTCTTTCTCCCTTCCCCCTTCCTTTTCCAGCAAGGCAAGAGGGGGGAGTCCTACTCCCGGTGGGAGTAGGACTCCTCTAGGCGCACCCCTAGGGCCGGCCGCACCTCCCCCTCTCCCTCCTTTATATACGGGGGCAAGGGGGCACCCCATGACACACAAGTTGATCAGTTGATCTCTCTCAGCCGTGTGCGGTGCCCCCCTCCACCATATTCCACCTCGGTCATATTGTAGCGGTGCTTAGGCGAAGCCCTGCGTCGGGAGCAACATCATCACCGTCACCACGCCGTCGTTCTGACGGAACTCTCCCGTGAAGCTCTGCTAGATCGGAGTTCGCGGGACGTCATCGAGCTGAACGTGTGCTGAACTCGGAGGTGCCGTGCATTCGGTACTTGGATCGGTCATATCATGAAGACGTTCGACTACATGAACCGCGTTGTGCTAACGCTTCTGCTTTCGGTCTACGAGGGTACATGGACAACACTCTCCCCTCTCGTTGCTATGCATCATCATGATCTTGTGTGTGCGTAGGAATGTTTTTGAAATTACTACGTTCCCCAACAACGCAGTCCAACCCCCCGCGCGCCGCTCAGTCGCTGACGTCTATTAAACTTCGGCCGATGCATACGACGTAGAACGCCCATACTATGCCCACGTGATGGTTAGTGCTATCAGGCCAAAGTCCCCTCGGATCAAATATCCAAATCGTAGTGGATTAGGAACGCGCGGTAACGAGCAGAGACTCACGATCAATGTGACCCCGTCGCCCCATCTCGAGTACTTGCGGCAAGGGCTAAGAATGCTCGGCCACGCCTCGTAAGTATCTCGCGGGCACCTTCCAGGTGAACCCGACTCCACATCACTCGCTATTAAGCTCGCGCGGGTACCCCTCAGGGTCGACCCGTCTTTAGTAACATGGTTCAGTGTAAAGTCATAGTAACCATAGTAACTGTGTGTATAACACCAAAGGGAAAACCCGAGGAATCACCCCCGGTGAATTCCACTCGATGTTGTCATCAAGGTGAACGTAAGAGGATCCACCCTCGAGGTTCACGTTTGATGGGTTGCACGACAGAGCCGTAACGGAAGTGGTTAAGGGGAAATCACCCTCGATGACCTCGACCGTATAGCTACACTACGGAGATCTCATCAGGAGTGATGTAAGAGGTTCCACCCTCGGCACTCGATGGTAACTCTGCAGAGTCATACAACTAGGGGGTGATGTGCGGTGTCGGGGCCTAGGTTTTATGCGTTGATGTTGTGCACGAGTAGAACACAAGTGAGTTGTGGGCGATATAAGTCATACTGCTTACCAGCATGTCATACTTTGGTTCGGCGGTATTGTTGGATGAAGCAGCCCAGACCGACATTACACGTATGCTTACGCGAGACTGGTTCTACCGACGTGCTTTGCACACAGGTGGCTGGCGGGTGTCAGTTTCTCCAACTTTAGTTGAACCAAGTGTGGCTACGCCCGGTCCTTGCGAAGGTTAAAACAGCACCAACTTGACAAACTATCGTTGTGGTTTTGATGCGTAGGTAAGAACAGTTCTTGCTAAGCCCGTAGCAGCCACGTAAAACTTGCAACAACAAAGTAGAGGACGTCTAACTTGTTTTTGCAGGGCATGTTGTGATGTGATATGGTCAAGACATGATACTAAATTTTATTGTATGAGATGATCATGTTTTGTAACCGAGTTATCGGCAACTGGCAGGAGCCATATGGTTGTCGCTTTATTATATGCAATGCAATTGCGCTGTAATGCTTGATGTCGGTGTCAAAACCGGCGGACCTCGGGTAGGGGGTCCCAAACTGTGCGTCTAGGCCGGATGGTAACAGGAGGCCAGGGACACGAAGTTTTACCCAGGTTCGGGCCCTCTCGATGGAGGTAAAACCCTACGTCCTGCTTGATTAATATTGATGATATGGGTAGTACAAGAGTAGATCTACCATGAGATCAGAGAGGCTAAACCCTAGAAGCTAGCCTATGGTATCATTGTGTTGTCCTATGGACTAAAACCCTCCGGTTTATATAGACACCAGATAGGGTTAGGGTTACATAGAGTCGGTTACAATGGTAGGAGATCTACATATCCGTATCGCCAAGCTTGCCTTCCACGCCAAGGAAAGTCCCTTCCGGACACGGGACGAAGTCTTCAATCTTGTATCTTCATAGTCCAGGAGTCCGGCTGAATGTATAGTCCGGCCATCCGGACACCCCCTAATCAAGGACTCCCTCAGTAGCCCCTGAACCAGGCTTCAATGACGACGAGTCCGGCGCGCATATTGTGTTCGGCATTGCAAGGCGGGTTCCTCCTCCAAGTACTTCATAGAAGATTTTGAACACAAAGATAGTGTCCGGCTCTGCAAAATAAGTTTCCACATATTTCCATAGAGAGAATAATATTTACACAAATCTAATCTGCTGACGTATTCCATAGTGTGACATCACACCACGGCCAAGCTTTTATTCGAACCGTTTTACTGTCCCTTCTCAGCGTGTTATGTGAGGCGGTTTCCTTGGCACGTCTTGTTAAAGCAGAGATCGCATCCCCTTATTCCGGGATTCTCATCAATACGGGCGTGGGTAACCCAACCGCGCCATTGATTACGGCACTTGGGAGATTAGCGAGTTTTACCAGGCTGGTGGGGATGCATAGTCGTGTCCACCCATATAAGGGGATAAGGATCCACCTTTTCACCTACGCCTTCTTCCTCCCTTGCTCATCCATTCTCGCGCACTTGAGCTCCAGCGCCCAAGTCCGCACTCCCTACCTCAACCTCTCTTCCGTCACGGAGGGACACATCAAAAAACTAAGGAAGGTCGGATACTTGTCTAACGACATCGCGTACCGGCTTCCCGAAAAAGGGCAGCTCCTCCCCACCCCAAGGCCCCATGAGAGGGTAGTGTTCCTTCCCCACTTCCTCCGCGGACTGGGCCTTCCGATCCACCCATTTGTCCGGGGACTCATGTTCTACTACGGCCTGGATTTCCATGATCTAGCCCCGAACTTCATCCTCAACATCTCGGCGTTTATCGTCGTGTGCGAGGCTTTCCTCTGCATCCGCCCCCATTTCGGCCTATGGCTCAAGACTTTCAATGTCAAGCCGAAGGTGGTGGGCAGCAACCAGGCGGAGTGCGGAGGCGCCATGGTGGGCAAGATGCCCAACATCTTATGGCTCAAGGGCTCCTTTGTGGAGACCCTGAAGGGGTGGCAATCGGGGTGGTTTTACATCATCGAGCCGTGCGACCCTGAGTGGGTCGCAGCCCCCGAGTTTCGGTCCGGACCCCCAACGCGGCTCACGTCCTGGAAAGAGACGGGCCTGTCATGGGGCAACAAAGGAGAGGTAATTGGACTGCAAACATGCATCCAAACCCTGGTGGACAAGCAGCTCAAGCTCGTCAACATAGTCCAGGTTATGCTCATCCGCCTGATCCTCCCGTGTCAACAACGGGCCTTCAATCTGTGGGAGTTCAACTCGGCGCAGCACCGAACTCTGGGCAGGCTCTTCGACACTACGTACGAAGATGCCTGGAAGGTGCTTTTCAAGGGTGTCGAGGCTCCCGCATCCGCCACCGAGGATCGCGGATTCAGCGCGCAGCGTCACGCTAGCGCGGTAAGTTGTTTGTACCTTTTTACAGGGTATTGGTTTTCCATAGTTTAACTCAATGTGGGATCTAAGCTCCCTTCCCTTTGACAGAGTTGGAAGGCGAAGTCCGGACAGATCAACTGTCCGGCTCCCTTGCCCGAAGACCCAGCTGATGCCCGCTTGGCGAAGCTGCTGGTTTCGGCACCCTATGTGGTGCCGGAGAAGAAGGCCGCGAAAAAGGCCACGAGGACTCGAAAGAGTGCCCGGCGCCAGGAGGTGTCGGACCCATCATCCGACAGTTCCGAGGCACATTCCTCCCGTGAAGACGAGGAGGAAGAAGAAGAGACCTCTCCCCCTCCAGCGGGAGGAGAGAAGAAAAGGAAGGCCACACTCTCTGGGGAGGCCGGAGGGTCCAAGAAGGGGAAAACCCTTCCTCCGGACTATTCCACCGACGCCGACGACGGCGGAGAGGAGTGGCCGCCCAGGGCCAAGCCCCTGGCAAAATCGTAAGTATCCGGATACTAGAGTAATTCATAGTATTCATTTATTGCACAGCTTTCCCTTATGTCGAATATGTTTATGCAGCCCACCCAAAGACCGGCTCGACGCGTCGTCGAGTGGCTCACTGGACTCGTCGGATGTGAACTCGCTTCCGACGGCTTCCTCCCCCCGCCCTACGGACGACACCGAAGTGTTGTCCCAACAGGTTCCAAGCCGGGAGGAGGTGGTCCTGGAGGCGCCGCAAGGCGACCTCCCGGACTCCAGGAGTAAAGGGGATGAAACCCCCCAGGGCTCCAAGTCTGGCTCTAGGCCGGACACCGCTCCGGAACCTTCAAAGGTTCCAGAGTCCGGCGGGGGACCTCCTTCCAAGAGGAGCAAGCCCACCGTGCCGGTGACCCCCGTCCAACCGGAGGCGTCGGACAATCTGTTGGAGGCGCTCCAGGGCGCCTCCATCGACGAGGAGCACCGCACCATTATGAGTGCGGTGGTCCAGAAGGTTCAGTCCGCCAAGAGCGGACTGACTGAAGCTTGTACTAGCCTTTTAACGGGCTTTGAGGTAAGTAAAGAATGTGTAAATAATATTACTGCATAGACAGTAGCCCCTGATGCTCTGTTTGGCGTTCGGGAAGAAAAGCCGAATAGAGGATCAAATAAAATTCGCAGGAGTCTAACAAAAAGGAGTCAATATGTGTATGCAAGCTTCTCTGCTTGCGTCCACCGCACTGACTGCAGAAGTGGACACGCTAAAGCAGAACCTCGAGCGGTCCGAGCAAGAGCTCGGGCGTGCCAGGAAGCAGCTCGAGGACAATGAAGGTAAGAAATACCTTGTTTAAATATATATAAAAAGGTGCAATTGCAAAAAATGACAGGATTATCGTGGCTATTGTAGGGGCCACGTCTGAGGTGGCGACCCTTAAGCAAGCGCTGGTCGAGGCCGAGAAGAGGGCGGCCACGGAGCGCACAGAGCGGGAGAAGTATGAGGCCGAGGTTGGCAAGGTACGGCAAGAGCTCCAGGCTCTCATGGAAAAACATGGGAGTTTGGAGCTTGACTCAAAGACGCGAGCGTCCGAGCTCGCGGTGGCTATTGAAAATGCCAAGTCTGCCAAGGCCGAATCCCAGAAGACCCTCCAGGAGTTGGATGAGGTGAAGAAGATAGCGGCGGGTAAGGCATTCTTTATGCAAAGCAAACACATAAACATGAGTTACTTGTTACTTACCCGTATCCGGAGCTCTCCAGGAGCGTTCGCAGATCTTCCCCGGAGTGTGTCCGATGCCGCCGCATTCTATCGAGCCGAGGAGGGCAGCTCGACCGAGAAGGTGTTCTGGTCTCAGTATGCTGAGGCCGGACACCCCGTGCCCCTGAGCGACCAGCTGAAGCAACTGGTCGAGCTCCACAAGCCGGCCGAACAGGCCATGAAGAGCCTCATAGTTCGGCTGTGGCCTGGAGGGGCTCTGCCTGGGAGCTATTTCGGGCTGGTGCGGCGGCTGGTGGAGGCCTGTCCAAGGCTCGAAGTCATCAAGTGCTCCGTCTGCATTGAAGGTGCCCGTAGGGACCTTGCCCGTGCTAAGGTGCACTGGGGCAAGCTGGATGCTGAGAAGCTTGTGAAGGACGGGCCACCGCCGGGGAAAGAGCATCGCAAGCCCGAGAATTATTATAAGGATGTTCTGAAGGGTGCCTGCCTTGTGGCGGATGAATGTTCTAGGGATGTAATTTTTGAGTGAAACTTGCTCGTTTTGTCCTGTGCGCTGAAAACTTGTTCATATGCGCTAAGCAATGCTGTTGGAATTTAAAATATTACCTTCTGTGCGGCTGTTTATCAATTCTGAGAGATGGCAAGTCGTCGGCTTCTGCCCCCGTGCCGCTAGTGCTGGGGTGTTCGGGGATAAACCTGAGCGCTCTTTTTCCCATGTTTGGGTCCTTCGAGGGAGGCGCTCGGCCCAACGAACAAGGCAATCGGACTATAATGCGTGAACACTCTCACTTAGCCATAGAATTCTATAATTTTAAATTTCGGCGAAGCCCCTGGTATTCGGAAGACCGAGTTCGGGGCGCTATCCACGCCTTGGCCGGACAGAGCCGGCTCCCCGCTCTAAGCGGCATAAGTCTTTAGGGACTCGAAAAACCTCTCGAACAGCGACCAGCTCTCGCTTCATCATGACAGTCAGTTTTAGCTTTCTCCACTAAGGTGCTCGACCCAGCTCAACTGGGGCACAATCGCAGTGGTTCTCCTAGTGCTACCTTAGCCGATATAGAGGAACGTAAGGCACCAAAACATAGGAGCCGGGCAAACCCAACTATTCACCCAAGACATGATTCGGAGCCGATGCATATAATGCTATAAGTTCGGGGTGCCGCACTTGTTAAAGTGTTCGGACTTCTCACACCATATTGAGTGGTACTAAAGCCCCTGGCGTATTTTGGTCGTACCAAAGTGTACGGATGCAACATGTCGTTAAGGAACATATATTAAAAAAGAGTAATGCAAAAATAGACAAAAACTATGCATTGTTTATTAAAGAGGGCTGCGATCAAAGCAGAACGATACAAATAATGCGATAAGCAAAAGGTTGGACTATGTAACATGTCCGTTCTAGGGGCAAGCTGCGGAATAGTATGCGAAACAGGTATACTGCTCGTGATAGAGACCACCTGGGAGTTTCGTAATGCGGCATGGCTTGTCTGCTTCCCTGGTTCTTGCATCGTTTGTGCGGCAATTGAACTGCCGAACAGGCCTTCCGAAGAGTGGAGTCCTGAAAGTAAGAGAAAATTAAAAAATCGGCAGCCCCTGGTGCGGTTTAAGCCGTGTTTCGGGCGTGCCGTGATGGTGCCCCTCCCCCTGTACCCATGGTATTTCTAGAGCGTAGTTATGTACGCGAAGTACTGGTATCGCATTTTTGCGAGGGCTGGGGTTGGGCCCGCATTCTTACGCCTGCTCGGGTCGTGCCAGCGGTCTTGTTGTAGGTTACTCCGGGCGCGCTTGACGGTGTCCGGTCGTTTAATGGCCGGACTGGAGAAATGCCTGGAGAGGCTGCTTTGTACTTCTGCTGCAAGGGCCATCGTGTGCTCCTCCATTCGAAGGGAGCGTTCGGTGTTTTCATTGACCGTAATTACTCCTCGAGGGCCTGGCATTTTGAGCTTAAGGTATGCGTAGTGCGGTACCGCATTGAACTTGGCGAATGCGGTTCGCCCGAGCAGTGCGTGATAGCCACTGCGGAATGGGACTATGTCGAAGATTAACTCCTCGCTTCGGAAATTATCCGGAGATCCAAAGACCACTTCAAGTGTGACTAAGCCTGTACAGTTGGCCTCTACACCTGGTATTACGCCTTTAAAGGTCGTTTTGGTGGGCTTAATCCTCGAGGGATCTATGCCCATTTTCCGCACTGTATCCTGGTAAAGCAAGTTCAGGCTGCTGCCGCCGTCCATAAGGACTCTAGTGAGATGAAATCCATCAATAATTGGGTCTAGAACCAATGTGGCGAATCCGCCATGATGGATGCTAGTGGGATGGTCCCTTCGATCAAAGGTGATCGGGCAGGAGGACCATGGGCTGAACTTTGGGGTGACTGGCTCTACCGCGTATACATCCCTTAACGCGCGCTTCCGCTCCCTTTTGGGGACGTGGGTTGCGTATATCATGTTCACCGTCCGCACTTGTGGGGGAAAACCCTTCTGTCCACTGTTGTTCGGCAGCCGGGGCTCCTTGTCGTCATGGCTATGCAGCCCCTTGTCTTCATTTTCGGCATTTAACTTGCCTGCCTGCTTGAACACCCAACAATCCCTGTTGGTGTGATTGGCCGGCTTTTCGGGGGTGCCATGTATCTGGCATAAGCGGTCAAGTATTCGGTCCAAACTGGACGGGCCCCTAGGATTCCTTTTGAATGGCTTTTTCCGCTGACCGGATTTAGAGCCTGTGAATCTGGCATTAACTGTCGTATCCTCAATATTGTCACCGTTAATGCAGCGCTTCTGCTTGTTGTGACGCGACCTGCCACTACTGTCCCTGGTATCCGAATTACCAGGGTTCTTGGTCATATTGTTGCTACGAGCAAGCCAACTGTCTTCTCCCGTGCAAAAGCGGGTCATGAGTGTCGTGAGTGCTGCCATAGACTTCGGCTTTTCCTGTCCAAGGTGCCGGGCAAGCCACTCGTCACGGATATTGTGCTTGAAGGCTGCTAGGGCCTCAGCGTCCGGACAGTCGACTATTTGATTTTTCTTTGTTACGAACCGTGTCCAGAATTGCCTGGACGATTCCTTTGGCTGCTGAATTACGTGACTTAGGTCATCGGCGTCTGGGGGTCGCACATAAGTGCCTTGGAAATTGTCGAGGAATGCGGCTTTGAGGTCCTCCCAACAACTGATTGATCCTGTTAGCAAGCTGTTAAGCCAATGCCGAGCTGGTCCTTTAAGCTTGAGTGGGAGGTATTTGATGGCGTGGAAATCATCGCCGCGGGCCATGTGGATATGAAGGAGATAATCCTCGATCCATACCGCAGGATCTGTTGTGCCATCATATGATTTGATGTTTACGGGTTTGAAACCCTCGGGGATTTGATGATCCATTATTTCGTCTGTGAAGCATAGTGGTGTCCGGCGCCTCTGTACTGGGCTATATCACGATGTAGCTCCAATGAGCTTTGTCTACTGTGTTCGGCCCTGCCGAATTTGTGGCCGGCGTGACGGTTACTGTCTCGAGCCATGGGGCGCCCACGCGATCCGTAGATCAATCTTGTTTGCCTTGCCTTGTCCTCCAACATATCTAGTAAGTACGGCGCATATTCCCGTGCCTTGGTACGGGGTGCGGCTTGAGTGGAGGGCCGAGAGGCCTCTCTGTCGCGGCCACGAGGTGGCCGGTCGGCCGCATCAAGTGCTTCCTCCTCTAATCGGGGTAGCAACCTGCGCTTTGGGTAGCTCTTGGAGGGGCGTTCGAGTTTATGCTCTTCGGCCGCAAGGACTTCAGTCCATCTGTCGACTAGAAAATCTTGGTCAGCTCTAAGCTGTTGCCGTGGCCATGAGCCTGCGTTGAAAACGCTCTTGCTCGACAGGATCCTCTGGCACGACGAATTCGTCGTTGTCGAGGCTTGCCTTGTCTTCGGAGGGAGGCATATAATTATCGTCCTCGACCTCTCTGTCTGCCGCTCTCTCATGAGGGCTGGTTTCTCCATCCTCCTGTGCTAAATCTTGCTGGAGGGGGTTTTCTTCGGCACTTCCCGGAGTATTATTATCTCCCGTGCTGGAATCACCGTATTTGTTTTGGCAGGATTTTGAGCGGCGCCGCTGACGCTGGCGCTTAGGCTATTTCTTGGAGGGGTCATCCTCCGCTGTTCCATCGCCATCTCCTTCTTTTGGGGTGTCCACCATGTATATGGCATATGACGAGGTGGCTTTCCAGGGCCTAATACGCGCTGGTTCTTCATCGTCTCCTTCATCCGCGTCCATACCGTTGATGTCTTCAGAGTCGAAGTCGAGCATGTCGGTTAAATCATCGACAGTGGCTACAAAGTGGGTAGTGGGTGGGCTTTGAATTTCTTCATCGTCCGTACCCCAACCTTGCTGACCGTAGTCCAGCCAGGGCTCTCCTGATAAAGAGAGAGACTTCAGTGTCTTCAGAATATCGCCGAAGGCGAGTGCTGAAAGATGTCCGCGGCAGTAAACTCCATGACCGGCGCCCAATCGGATTCGATCGGCAGGGGCGCGGAGGGTTCGGAGTCCGGAGAGGAGTCCGACTTCTTGGAGTCACGAGTCTCGCAGAGTGGAGGGCTGGTGTTCGGCTCGATCGCCATTGGGATCGTAGCCCCCGAGGCGGCGTCCAACCACCCATCCTCGACGGCGCAGTTGGCTCTGTATTAAGGGTCGAAGCCGATGCGGGTGCGGCCTCCAGGGCACTGTTTGGTGGCAGAGCTAGATCATGCTCATCGTGACAGTGCGGCGTGCTCGGCAGTGGCTCGAATCCGTCGAAGATCAAGTCCCCGCGGATGTCAGTCGTGTAGTTTAAGCTTCCAAATCTGACCTGACGGCCAGGGGCATAGCTTTCGATATGCTCCAGATGGCCAAGTGAATTGGCCCGCAGTGTGAAGCCGTCGAAGACGAAGATCTGTCCGGGAAGGAAGGTCTCACCCTGGACTGCATCGCCATTGATGATCGTAGGAGCCATCAAGCCTGACGGCGACGACACAGAGGAACTCTCAATGAAAGCACCAATGTCGGTGTCAAAACCGGCGGATCTCGGGTAGGGGGTCCCGAACTGTGCGTCTAGGCCGGATGGTAACAGGAGGCAAGGGACACGAAGTTTTACCCAGGTTCGGGACCTCTCGATGGAGGTAAAACCCTACGTCCTGCTTGATTAATATTGATGATATGGGTAGTACAAGAGTAGATCTACCACGAGATCAGAGAGGCTAAACCCTAGAAGCTAGCCTATGGTATTATTGTGTTGTCCTACGGACTAAAACCCTCTAGTTTATATAGACACCGGATAGGGTTAGGGTTACATAGAGTCGGTTACAATGGTAGGAGATCTACATATCCGTATCGCCAAGCTTGCCTTCCACGCCAAGGAAAGTCCCTTCCGGGCACGGGAGGAAGTCTTCAATCTTGTATCTTCATAGTCCAGGAGTCTGGCTGAAGGTATAATCCGGCCATCCGGACCCCCCCTAATCCAGGACTCCCTCACTTGACTTTATCACTAAGCGGTAGCGATAGTCGTGGAAGCATAAGATTGGCGAGACAACAATGATGCTACGATGGTGATCAAGGTGTCGCGTCGGTGACAATGGTGATCATGACGGTGCTTCGGAGATGGAGATCACAGGCACAAGATGATGATGGCCATATCATATCACTTATATTGATTGCATGTGATGTTTATCTTTTATGCATCTTATCTTGCTTTGATTGACGGTAGCATTATAAGATGATCTCTCACTAAATTTCAAGATAAAAGTGTTCTCCCTGAGTATGCACCGTTGCCAAAGTTCGTCGTGCCCAGACACCACGTGATGATCGGGTGCGATAAGCTCTACATCCATCTACAACGGGTGCAAGCCAGTTTTGCACACGCAGAATACTCAGGTTAAACTTGACGAGCCTAGCATATGCAGATATGGCCTCGGAACACTGAGACCGAAAGGTCGAGCGTGAATCATATAGTAGATATGATCAACATATTGATGTTCACCATTGAAAGCTACTCCATTTCATGTGATGATCGGTTATGGTTTAGTTGATTTGGATCACGTGATCACTTAGAAGATTAGAGGGGTGTCTTTATAAGTGGTAGTTCTTAAGTAATATGATTAATTGAACTTAAATTTATCATGAACTTAGTACCTGATAGTATCTTGCTTGTCTATGTTTGATTGTAGATAGATGGCCCGTGCTGTTGTTCTGTTGAATTTTAATGCGTTCCTTGAGAAAGCAAATTTGAAAGATGATGGTAGCAATTACACGGACTGGGTTCGTAACTTGAGGATTATCCTCATTGTTACACAGAAGAATTACGTCCTGGAAGCACCGCTAGGTGCCAGGCCTGCTGCTGGAGCAACACCAGATGTTATGAACGTCTGGCAGAGCAAAGCTGATGACTACTCGATAGTTCAGTGTGCCATGCTTTACGGCTTAGAATCGGGACTTCAACGACGTTTTGAACGTCATGGAGCATATGAGATGTTCCAGGAGTTGAAGTTAATATTTCAAGCAAATGCCCGGATTGAGAGATATGAAGTCTCCAATAAATTCTATAGCTGCAAGATGGAGGAGAATAGTTCTGTCAGTGAACATATACTCAAAATGTCTGGGTATCATAATCACTTGACTCAACTGGGAGTTAATCTTCCTGTTGATAGTGTCATTGACAGAGTTCTTCAATCACTGCCACCAAGCTACAAGAGCTTCGTGATGAACTATAACATGCAAGGGATGGATAAGACAATTCCCGAGCTCTTCGCAATGCTAAAGGCTGCGGAGGTAGAAATCGAGAAGGAGCATCAAGTGTTGATGGTCAACAAGACCGCCAGTTTCAAGAAAAAGGGCAAAGGGAAGAAGAAGGGGAACTTCAAGAAGAACAGTAAGCAAGCTACTGCTCAGGAGAAGAAACCCAAATCTGGACCTAAGCCTGAAACTGAGTGCTTCTACTGCAAGCAGACTGGACACTGGAAGCGGAACTGCCCCTAGTATTTGGCGGATAAGAAGGATGGCAAGGTGAACAAAGGTATATATGATATACATGTTATTGATGTGTACCTTACTAGAGCTCGCAGTAGCACCTGGGTATTTGATACTAGTTCTGTTGCTAACATTTACAACTAGAAATAGGGACTACGTATTAAGCAAACACTGGCAAAGGACGAGGTGACGATGCGCGTGGGAAATGGTTCCAAAGTCGATGTGATCACGGTCGGCATGCTACCTCTACATCTACCTTCGGGATTAGTTGTAGACCTAAATAATTGTTATTTGGTGCCAGCGTTGAGCATGAACATTATATCTGGATCTTGTTTGATGCGAGACGGTTATTCATTTAAATCAGAGAATAATGGTTGTTCTATTTATATGAGTAATATCTTTTATGGTCATGCACCCTTGAAGAGTGGTCTATTTTTGATGAATCTCAATAGTAGTGATACACATATTCATAATGTTGAAGCCAAAAGATGCAGAGTTGATAATGATAGTGCAACTTATTTGTTGCACTGCCGTTTAGGTCATATCGGTGTAAAGCGCATGAAGAAACTCCATACTGATGGACTTTTGGAATCACTTGATTATGAATCACTTGGTACTTGCGAACCATGCCTCATGGGCAAGATGACTAAAACGTCGTTCTCCGGTACTATGGAGAGAGCAACGGATTTGTTGGAAATCATACATACAGATGTATGTGGTCCGATGAATATTGAGGCTCGTGGCGGATATCGTTATTTTCTCACCTTCAAATATGATTTAAGCAGATATGGGTATATCTACTTAATTAAACATAAGTCTGAAACATTTGAAAAGTTCAAAGAATTTCAGAGTGAAGTTGAAAATCATCGTAACAAGAAAATAAAGTTTCTACGATCTGATCATGGAGGAGAATATATGAGTTATGAGTTTGGTCTACATTTGAAACAATGCGGAATAGTTTCGCAACTCACGCCACCTGGAACACCACAGCGTAATGGTGTGTCCGAACGTCGAAATCATACTTTACTAGATATGGTGTGATCTATGATGTCTCTTACAGATTTACCGCTATCGTTTTGGGGTTATGCTTTAGAGACGGCTGCATTCACGTTAAATAGGGCACCATCGAAATCCGTTGAGACGACACCTTATGAAATGTGGTTTGGCAAGAAACCAAAGTTGTCGTTTCTGAAAGTTTGGGGATGCGATGCTTATGTGAAAAAGCTTCAACCTGATAAGCTTGAACCTAAATCAGAGAAATGTGTCTTCATAGGATACCCAAAGGAAACTGTTGGGTACACCTTCTATCACAGATCCAAAGGCAAGACTTTCGTTGCTAAGAATGGATCCTTTCTAGAGAAGGAGTTTCTCTCGAAAGAAATGAGTGGGAGAAAAGTAGAACTTGATGAGGTAACTGTACCTGCTCCCTTATTGGAAAGTAGTACATCACAGAAACCGGTTTCTGTGACACCTACACCAATTAGTGAGGAAGCTAATGATAATGATCATGAAACTTCAGATCAAGTTACTACCGAACCTCGTAGATCAACCAGAGTAAGATCCGCACCAGAGTGGTACGGTAATCCTGTTCTGGAAGTCATGCTACTAGATCATGATGAACCTACGAACTATGAAGAAGCGATGGTGAACCCAGATTCCGCAAAGTGGCTAGAAGCCATGAAATCTGAGATGGGATCCATGTATGAGAACAAAGTGTGGACTTTGGTTGACTTGCCCGTTGATCGGCAAGCAATTGAGAATAAATGGATCTTCAAGAAGAAGACTGACGCTGACAGTAATGTTACTGTCTACAAAGCTCGACTTGTTGCGAAAGGTTTTCGACAAGTTCAAGGGATTGACTACGATGAGACCTTCTCACCCGTAGCAATGCTTAAGTCTGTCCGAATCATGTTAGCAATTGCCGCATTTTATGATTATGAAATTTGGCAAATGGATGTCAAAAATGCATTCCTGAATGGATTTCTGGAAGAAGAGTTGTATATGATGCAACCAGAAGGTTTTGTCGATCCAAAGGGAGCTAACAAAGTGTGCAAGCTCCAGCGATCCATTTATGGACTGGTGCAAGCCTCTCGGAGTTGGAATAAACGCTTTGATAGTGTGATCAAAGCATTTGGTTTTGTACAGACTTTTGTAGAAGCCCGTATTTACAAGAAAGTGAGTGGGAGCTCTGTAGCATTTATGATATTATATGTGGATGACATATTATTGATTGTAAATGATATAGAATTTCTGGATAGCATAAAGGGATACTTGAATAAGAGTTTTTCAATGAAAGACCTCGGTGAAGCTGCTTACATATTGGGCATTAAGATCTATCTATAGAGATAGATCAAGACGCTTAATTGGACTTTCACAAAGCACATACGTTGACAAAGTTTTGAAGAAGTTCAAAATGGGTCAAGCAAATAAAGGGTTCTTGCATGTGTTACAAGGTGTGAAGTTGAGTAAGACTCAATGTCCGACCACCGCAGAAGATAGAGAGAAAATGAAAGATGTTCCCTATGCTTCAGCCATAGGCTCTATCATGTATGCAATGTTGTGTACCAGACCTGATGTGTGCCTTGCTATAAGTCTAGCAGGGAGGTACCAAAGTAATCCAGGAGTGGATCACTGGACAGCGGTCAAGAACATCCTGAAATACCTGAAAAGGACTAAGGATATGTTTCTCATATATGGAGGTGACAAAGAGCTCATCGTAAATGGTTACGTTGATGCAAGCTTTGACACTGATCCGGATGATTCTAAATCACAAACCGCATACGTGTTTATACTGAACGGTGGAGCTGTTAGTTGGTGCAGTTCTAAACAAAGCGTCGTGGCGGGATCTACATGTGAAGCGAAGTACATAGCTGCTTCGGAAGTAGCAAATGAAGGAGTCTGGATGGAGGAGTTCATATCCGATCTAGGTGTCATACCTAGTGCATCGGGTCCAATGAAAATCTTTTGTGACAATACTGGTGCAATTGCCTTGGCGAAGGAATCCAGATTTCACAAGAGAACCAAGCACATCAAGAGACGCTTCAATTCCATTCGGGATTTAGTCCAAGTGGGAGACATAGAAATTTGCAAGATACATACGGATCTGAATGTTGCAGACCCGCTGACTAAGCCTCTTCCACGAGCAAAACATGATCAGCACCAAGGCTCCATGGGTGTTAGAATCATTACTATGTAATCTTGATTATTGACTCTAGTGCAAGTGGGAGACTAAAGGAAATATGCCCTAGAGGCAATAATAAAGTTATTGTTTATTTCCTTATATCATGATAAATGTTTATTATTCATGCTAGAATTTTATTAACCGGAAACATAATACATGTGTGAATACATAGACATACAGAGTGTCACTAGTATGCCTCTACTTGACTAGCTCGTTGATCAAAGATGGTTATGTTTCCTAACCATAGACATGAGTTGTCATTTGATTAACGGGATCGCATCATTAGGAGAATGATGTGATTGACTTGACCCATTCCGTTAGCTTAGCACTTGATCATTTAGTTTGTTGTTGTTGCTTTCTTCATAACTTATACATGTTCCTATGACTATGAGATTATGCAACTCCCGTTTACCGGAGGAACACTTTGTGTGCTACCAAACGTCACAATGTAACTGGGTGATTATAAAGGTTCTCTATAGGTGTCTCCGAAGGTACTTGTTGGGTTGACGTATTTCGAGATTAGGATTTGTCACTTTGATTGTCAGAGAGGTATCTCTGGCCCTCTCGGTAATGCACATCACTCAAGCCTTGCAAGCATTGCAACTAATAAGTTAGTTGCGGGATGATGTATTACGGAATGAGTAAAGAGACTTGCCGGTAACGAGATTGAAATAGGTATTAAGATACCGACGATCGAATCTCGGGCAAGTAACATACCGATGACAAAGGGAACAACGTATGTTGTTATGCGGTCTGACTGATAAAGATCTTCGTAGAACATGTAGGAGCCAATATGAGCATCCAGGTTCCGCTATTGGTTATTAACCGGAGACGTGTCTCGGTCATGTCTACATAGTTCTCGAACCCGTAGGTCCGCACACTTAAAGTTCGGTGACGATCGTAATTAGGGTTTTTGTGTTTTGATGTACCGAAGGTTGTTCATAGTCCCGGATGTGATCACGGACATGACGAGGAGTCTCGAAATGGTTGAGACATAAAGATTGATATATTGGAAGCCTATATTTGGATATCGGAAACGTTCCAGGTGAAATCGGGATTTTACCGGAGTACCGGGGGGTTACCGGAACCCCCCCAGGGGTTATTGGCCTACATGGGCCATAAGGGAGAAGAGGAGGGCCGGCCAGGGCAGGCCGCGTGCCCCCTCCCCTCCCCCCAAGTCCGAATAGGACAAGGAAGGGGGGCGGCGCCCCCCTTTCCTCTTTCTCCCTTCCTCCTTCCTTTTCCAACAAGGCAAGAGGGGGAGTCCTACTCCCGGTGGGAGTAGGACTCCTCCAGGCGCACCCCTAGGGCCGGCCGCACCTCCCCCTCTCCCTCCTTTATATACGGGGGCAAGGGGGCACCCCGTGACACACAAGTTGATCAGTTGATCTCTCCCAGCCGTGTGCGGTGCCCCCCTCCACCATATTCCACCTCGGTCATATCGTAGTGGTGCTTAGGCGAAGCCCTGCGTCGGTAGCAACATCATCACCGTCACCACGCCATCGTGCTGACGGAACTCTCCCGTGAAGCTATGCTGGATCGGAGTTCGCGGGACGTCATCGAGCTGAACGTGTGCTGAACTCGGAGGTGCCGTGCGTTCGGTACTTGGATCGGTCGGATCGTGAAGACGTTCGACTACATTAACCGCGTTGTGCTAACGCTTCCGCTTTTGGTCTATGAGGGTACATGGACAACACTCTCCCCTCTCGTTGCTATGCATCATCATGATCTTGCGTGTGCGTAGGAAATTTTTTGAAATTACTACGTTCCCCAACAACGCAGTCCAACCCGGCGTGCGCCGCTCAGTTGCTGACGTCTATTAAACTTCAGCTGATGCATACGACGCAGAACACCCATACTATGCCCACATGATGGTTAGTGCTATCAGGCCAAAGGCCCCTCGGATCAAATATCCAAATCGTAGTGGATTAGGAACGCGCGGTAACGAGCAGAGACTCACGATCGATGTGACCCCGTCACCCCATCTCGAGTACTTGTGGCAAGGGCTAAGAATGCTCGGCCATGCCTCGTAAGTATCTCGCGGGCACCTTCCAGGTCAACCCGACTCCACATCACTCGCTATTAAGCTCGCGCGGGTACCCCTCAGGGTCGACCCGTCTTTAGTAATATGGTTTAGTGTAAAGTCATAGTAACCATAGTAACTGTGTGTATAACACCAAAGGGAAAACCCGAGGAATCACCCCCGATGAATTCAACTCGATGTTGTCATCAAGGTGAACGTAAGAGGATCCACCCTCGAGGTTCATGTTTGATGGGTTGCACGACAGAGCCGTAATGGAAGTGGTTAAGGGGGAAAATCACCCTCGATGACCGCGACCGTATAGCTACACTACGGAGATCTCATCAGGAGTGATGTAAGAGGTTCCACCCTTGGTACTCGATGGTAACTCTGCAGAGTCGTACAACTAGGGGGGTGATGTGAGGTGTCGGGGCCTGGACGTCGATCACGTGATCGAGTCATCGAACATAAAGCGAGGCAATTGGGACAAGGTGGGGTCACTGATGGATCACTAACCAACCTATTCTAAGCAGTTTAGGATAAGCAGGTAAGGTATGAAAGCAGGTAACAACAACAGGCTATGCATCAGAGTAGGATCATACAGAAAGCAGTAGCAGTTCTAATGCAAGCATGAGAGGGAAAGAAATGGGTGATATCGGAATGCTCAAGGGGGGTTTGCTTGCCTGGTTGCTCAGACAAGAAGGAGGGGTCGTCGGTGACGTAGTCGATCACAGTGGCATCATCGATCTCGGGGTCTACCGGAGAGAAGAGGGGGAAGAAACAGTAAATACAGAGCAACAATGCATCACAAGGCATAATATGACGACGTGCAGAGCTAGGGTTGCCCTAACGTAGTACTACACGTTGAAGACAGAGGGGATAAACATCCGAGGATGAATTCCCGGCGTTAGGTGGATTTCGGACAGATGAAAGAGAGGGGATGGTTCCATGTTCAGCATGCTAGGGGCATGTGACAGATGAACGGACCGCGTATTCAAATTCGTTGGATTTTAAGCAACTTTCATATAGAAAACATTTTCATCCGAGCTACGGTTTAATTACTATGAATTTCTAGTTTAAAGCCTTTTCTGGAATTATTCAAATCAACAGAAAAGGAAATATGACATCAGTATGACATAGGTGTGATGTCAGCAGTCAACAGCCGCACTGACCAGGTCAAACTTGACCAGTGGGGCCACCGGGACCCACATGTCAGCCTCTGTGGGTTAACATTGGATAAACTTGAGTAACAGTGGTAGTTAGGTGTGTGGGCCCCATTAGTCAGCGACTAATTAGTGATTAAACTAATTAAAAGATTAATTAGCAATTTGTTTATTTATAAAACCTGTTTAATTAGCGCAGGGCCCACATGTCAGTGGCATTGGGGGCGGCCACGTCAGTGTTAACCCAAGTCAACAGGTCAAAGGGGGCCCCTAGGCCCACCAGTCAGTGGCCCAGGTGGTGCCACGTGGACGCCACGTCGGACACCGGTCGGAGACACGCCGGAGTTGACTCCGGCGAGCCAAACGCGGCGGCGTTGCTCGGGAGGGGCGCGGATTTCGCGCACAGGGGGTCTGCGGGGTTGTGGCTTGGCGCGTTCGACGCGGCTCGGCGTCGCGCATCGAACGGTGGTGGCCGGAGTGGCTGGAACGGACGGGGGCGAGCGCTTCGAGCTCGCCGGCAGCGAGGTGCTTCGGGCGAGCAACGATAGCGGTGGTACGGCGCGAGTTCGGGCTATACAGAGAGCGGGGCGAGGCCTACGTGCACGCGTGAACAAGATGGGCGCGAGCAAAAGACCAAAAGGTCGCCGGAAACGACGCCGGCGACGAGCTACGCGGAGGCGCATCTGGTCGGAGCACGGGGTCGGCGCTACGGGGCTCGGCGAGAGCAACGGACGCGCGCGTTGGGCCCCTGGGAATCCCAAGAGCACGATGCGGCGCTCGGCCTCATGTGAAGGCACCCATGGCCACGGCGCCGAGCTCGTCGGCGGCAACGCGCTCAGGCGACAGTGGGCGAGCTAGCTAGGAGGCGCGCGAGGGCGAAAGGAGAGGGGGAGGAGGGGAAGGAGCTCACAGTGAGGCTGTAGGGGGACGACAGCGTGCTCGGGGAGGACTCAGTGCAGCGAATCAAGGCGGCGGCGTCGCGATGGCCGGAGAAGGGGATCGGGTCACCGGCGTTGCTGTGCTGCTCCCCGACTTGATCCAACGACACCAGACGAAGGGGTCGACGGTGCTGGGGCTCCCGGACAGATCGGCGGGGTCGGAAGGGCTCGGTGGCCGCGGGTCGATGGAGATGTGGCGGCGGCCACGCTCGGTTGTGCTCGGCAGAGAGAAGGGAGGGGTGGGCGAGCTCCAGGGAGAGGGAGAGGGGAGAGTGGGCGCTAGGGTTAGGAGGGGAGAGAGCCGGGGCGTGCCTTATCCTCGCCGGGGAGCGGCGGATGGCCGACATGGTGACGCCCTGGCCGGTGGATAGCCGCCACCTCCCCTGCTTCTCTGTAGCGAGGAAGAAGACAACGGGGGAAGGCAGGCTGGGCCGCCACTATGCACTTGGCCTAGTGCACAGTGGGCTCTTTTCCCTCTTTTTTTATTTTTAGCCTTCCTTTACTATTTTTCTTTTTATTGACCTGTTTTGCATTTTTTAGTACCAGTTGGGTTTTGTTTTGAACAAAACTTGGCACATAATTCTAGCACGATATAATGAGATGGAAACAAAAAGTATGGAGTGAAAAGGAGATGTCTAACCATTTATAGAAATTGAAAAGGCCAATTTTAAATGTTGTTAGACCACTAAATAATTTCCAGGGGCACTTTGGGAATCCAAAAGAGGTCATTTCCAATATGACAAATATCTAGGGATTATTTGCCACACCTTGAACATTTTTAAGTTGAAGTTTGACAAATTTGAATTTTGACCTTAGATTGGATTAGAATTTGAATGGTGATTTGGATCAAGTGAAGGTTAGCAACAGTAACATGATGACATGGCATCATTAACAGGGGATTACTGTAGCATGACACTGGGGGTGTTACACACTATGTGGTGTTTGAGAAACGGATGACCGAGACACAGTCTTTCAGAAACATTAACTCTCTACTCCGGGCAAACCATACCAAACCTACAACCCACTACCTACTGATCCACCTCTTCAAGAGCTTCACATAACTTACTCAACTATGCTAGAGCCCATAATAGCTTGTGGCGGCACACGGAAGTTTCTAGCATGAATCATCTCAGTTCCCTTTGAGCCTGGGTGGCGGTCCATAGGAAGATCACACGGGTACTCCAGGATTTCCAAAATACAGGCAACACTGGGTACTCCAGGTGCCTCAATCCACCCAGATGTGTATTTAAGTTGCCACCTTAAGTTGAACCATTAATTAATAATCTCACATCTGTCATGGATTTCACTCACCCAAACCACGTCTACGAGCATATCATAGCAATATAAGCAACGCGTAAGTAACTCCCAAGGGTTTGAATGTAACAAGGCAATAGGTTCTACCTCATCAACTACTTCCCAACCCACATGTTAATGACATCCTAACCATGCAATGTTTGAGGGTTGAAACTAATTCATAAAAACCGGGTATGAAAGGGATATGATCAAAGTGTGAACTTGCCTGCAATGTTAACGAAGATGATTTTCACTCATAACTCTTGATAGTTCTACCTGTCACACTCCGTTCAATCTATCATAGGCAAGCAATAGTAACCACACATAAGCAATCACTCAAAGGATTAGAAAGAACGAAGAAGACGATTCGGAAAACACCAAAACCAAGTAAATAACTCTTGCAACATAAAACAATTTCTAACAGTACCAAAATTATATGAATTTGGCCTTATCAGAAAGTTTAGGTCAAGAGCTTCGATTGGCAAAAAGAATCAACTCAAACGGAGCTATGAAACTCAAGTTATGATCAAACGAAGTTTGAATTCAAATCTGGTCTAATTCAAATTTTAAACTTTCAAAAACAAGTTTAAGTTGGATTACTGGATATAGGAGATCGTAACAAAGAAGTGGGTGTTGGTTTCGTTGGATTTGGACAAACGAGCAAAAAGTAGTGATAGATTGAAGATCTGTAAATAAAACATCTACAAAGAAGTCCCTGTCTAAAACTAACAGAAAAAGGAAAAGACTAAAAAGCGAACGTTCGTTTTCTAAACCTAACCAGCAAACGTTCTCTAAATAGATCCATCTAAAAGAAAACCGTTCGGTTTTAAATGAAAATCGCACCAAAAAAATAAACTGAGATGAACCGGCGGGTCGGCGGTTACCGGCGGTTTTATTTGTGGTTCTCGGATGTTCGTCGGCGGCGATGACAGATCAGGCGACAGTGGCGTTCTCCGGTGGCAGCGAGCGGTGGCACGGCAGCAGGCAGCAGCGGTGCGGGCAAGGCGGCGGCGCTGGTGGAGGGCTTCGGGCGGAGGCGAGGCACGGCAGCGGCGAAGTGCAGCGGCGGCGCGAGATGCGGCGCGAGGCGCGGCTGCGAGAAGCGGGGAGGAGAGGAACGGGGCCCGGGGCCTCGGGTTTTATAGGGGAGGGGAGGAGGGCTTGGAGAAGGGGGCGAGGTCGAGGCGGTGGAGGAGACCGGAGCGGAGACGGCGGCGCCGGCGTGCTCGGGCGGGACTGCGCCTGGGGTTGGAGACGAGCGGGGCGCGCGGGTGCACTGGGCGGCGGCTGCGGTTCGCCTTGGGCCGGCCCAGTTGGCCCGGTCCAGAGAAGGTTTTTTATTAATAAACATTTTTTCAGAAAAACAACAATAAGAAGAAAAGAAAAAAAAAAGCAAAATAAAAATACTGTATAGGCATATAATATATCAAAATTTTCAGAAAAAGATTTTCTACAACGTGGACATTTTCCTAGAATTAAATAAAATACACACAAATTCAAATAATTCAAACAGTGCTAGTGCTCTAGTAAAATCCAATAAAAATCATTTTAAAGAAATACCAAAATGACTTCAAATTTATTTATCTCCAATTTTCTGATGTAGGGAATCATGTTACCCTATTTTCCATGTATTTTGTTTTTGAAGAAAAATAATTTGAATAAAACTCAAATAACTCCTAATTGAAAATAATTTCCAAAAGGACTTTAAATTTGATCCTTTTAAACTCCCAGCTCATATTTCATATGTTTTGAAGAAGTCATTTTATCTTTTCTCATGAAAATCATTGAATCGCTTGAAGTTTCTGAATTTGAAAGATTTTCAAATGAAATTAAAATCTTTTAAAAACCCTTTATCATTTAAATAAATGGAAGAAGTCATGTCATCTTCTCTCCAGGGTTTTGTGGTGAAAAGAATTTGAATTCCCGGAGATCAAAATGCAAAATGAAAGTTTGGGAAAGTCCTTTTATTCCCTCTCATTTAACTTTCAAAAAGTTTTAAATTCACTCACTTTTAGTCGATCAATCAAATCTATCTATTTATGATAACATTTCAAAATTTAGAATTTTGGGATGTTACAACCGACGAGCCTGACGTAGCCGTCCCGACGCAGCCGAGGACGAGGCCGGCGAGGTAGACCGCCGGGCCACCGTGCAGACGCGACGGAGGCGGGTGACGTGGATCGATGGGAGGGCCGGCACGCGAGCGACGGCTATGATTGACCGTCGCATGGCGCAAGGCCGCTGGGTCAGGGCGATGCAGGTGTCCCGGTCGAAGCAGGGAGGTGACGGCCGGCGCAGGGCGACAGGCGGATCGACGCGCGAATGATGGCTGGCCCTAACGGGTAGCCTCGGCGCACGTGGCCGACGGGTCGAAGGAGAGGCCGGCTGATCGCGCCGGGGTCGGAGTAGAGGCGCACAGGGGTCGACGACGGCGGTGGGCGACGCAAACCGATGAAGATTAGATCGAAAAACCAAAAAGAAACTGCCGATCAAGATGATCGGTGGGAGAAAGAAAACCCCGGAGCAAGGGCTCGGGGAAAAGACTCTCTACGGCAGCCGGTCAACACGAGCGGTGGACGAACCCTAGGTACGGGCGGCGCAGCCCCCGGCGACGGTCATGGACGCCGACCGCTCCAGGGGCGGCGCGCAGGTGCGGAAGCAGCGACGGCTAGGGTTTAGGATCGACTTGCGATAGATACCATGTTAGAAGGGAGAGAGGAATTTGGTGAAATTGTTCTTGTGTATTGCTTAAGCCTCGTGGGCATATACTCTCTCCGTCCCAAAATTCTTATTTTAGATTTGTCTAAATACGGATGTATCAAGTCACGTTTTAGTATTAGATACATCCGTATCTAGACAAATCTAAGACAATAATTTTAGAACGAAGGGAGTATATAGAAGTACATGATCTACTTTAAGTACAAGGCAAGCTAGAATATTTTCTAGTCTAACCTATGTTTCCTAATACAATCACATTACTCAACAGTCATGAAAAGAAACAACACATATTAATTTTATGGGATCGTTTGTCCAATCTCATAATGTGATCCATATTAATCTTTCAAAATCATTCAACATATTTGCCATGTAAAAATATCTGACGGTCGATTTTGGCCCCTCCTATATCCAAATCTTGGCTCCGCCTCTGGTGCCGGAGAGGAGGTACTTGGTCCGATTTGGATGAGGAAAAGAAAATGGTGGACAGGGGAGAGACTCGCACGTCCTTTTCATTCGGGAGTGTTCACACTTCCAGCGAACGGATTTCTTCTATGACATGGCAACCCAATGAGTAGCAAGATTGGTGCGATTTATCTAACGGCTAAAGAAGCGTTCTTTGGAACTCTTCAAATATCTGTCGTCGGTCAGTTAGCTTTTCCGTAAAGGTTTGTGTAAGTCTGGTTTAACTCACGTCTCATACCCCTTGGCTCCTACACGCGAGGGCAGCCGGGTTCTCTGTTGCCTCCCGCCGCGCAGCCGCTAGGTTAAGCATTTCGTTCACTGTAGCATATTGGGCACTGTTATGACCCTGCAGCAGAACTGTAGCAGCTTGGGCCGCCCCCTGTCCCGTGGCCTTATGGCCATGAAGAGAGGACTCTGTTTTTAGGCGTTTCTTTGTGTTTTGGTATGGTTTCTGTTATGGTCAAGAAGACGAGACGATGGAGACTTCATGGAGATGAAATAAGGTTCTTCATGTCTAGTTCCCGTCCCTGTGGTGCTTCTAGCATCGCCGGAAGGCGTGTGGAGATTTGTCTCCGATGAATCTCGTGGGATTTGGTCGGTGTTTGTCTTCGGTGGATCCGGTCTTCATTCGTCTATGTTCGTGTGTTTACAGGTTGGATCCTTTCGATCTACACTTCTCTACCTCCGTGGTTGTTGTTCTGCTACGTTGGTCCTCTGATGTCTTAGCATGATAACTTCGCTACTATCTACCACAACAAGGTTTGCCCGGCTTCAATGATAGAGGAGCAATGACAGCGACGCGCCTTTAGCTCGCTTCAGTGCTTGTAATTGTGGCTAGGTGGTCTAAGAACCTGGATGTAATTTTTACTTTTGGTGTTCTCCATACTACTTTGATTGTTTATGAATACAATTGGAAGTTACTCAAACAATTCTCAGACTTTAGTCTGGTTTTGAAATATATAAGGTAGACTGTGGCCTGCCTTTTTATCTCAAAAATAATAATTGGAAGTTTTTAGAAAAAGAGTCTGGTTTAACTCTTCGAGTCAAAAAGATTCAAAGAACTCTCCCGGCTAAAGCTTTCTTTTAAGGGGCTGCTACAAATCAACCGGATGATTTCTCTAGAAAAATACTAGCCTATACCTGCGCGGCGGCACGCCGCGCCTGCTTCTAGATAATACCGTATATTGACGTATAATACATAACTGTTCTGGCATTAATATAGTTCTTCTTTTTTATAAGGGATAAAGATGGCGCATCTTTCCAATATTTTATTTATGATCAACATTCGTAGGGAGATTGACTTGTTTGGTTCAGTTACAGTAGAACTACATTGACCACTAATTCAACCATGTATATCTTCTGAACCAGGCACCAAAAGTTTAACCAGGCTATAATAATAATAGCAGCCGGTTTGATGTTTGACATGTATCCTCTGTGTAACTTCCCGCAACCCTGCATACTTGCTCTGGTCCATAAATCTTGCATGTTTTTCTTGGATATTATCATTGACTCTGCCAAGCAAGGTTCAAAAATATCTCTTTACAGGGGCACTGTAGAATTGGGAAGCATGACATTCCTATATATGACAGATCTTGGATAAAATGGGAAGCGAAACTACACAATGAAGATCCGAAACTTATTAATATTGGCTATTAAATCAACCACTCGGAAGTGATGAATGTAGTTATTTAATATTCACGCACACAATACTTCTCTGTGGCTAACTTTGCGTGCAAGTCTACCTAGCTATATATAATAAAGAAATCATAGTATTAAAGAAGTCTTGAATTGAAAACAATATTAATATATATTTTTTGTTTCAGAATTGTGACTGCTGAATTCACAACAGTGCAACCAAATGAGTTAGTACATGCTTCTCTTAAGTGATATCCATACTTGTGGTGCGTATACCTGTCCTATATTGACTTTGTTTCAGAGTAGTATTACAGAAATATTTATGAACGGAATGAGTGATAAGAGCCCCTGCTTTCGTGTGGAAAAATAATAATTATTTTAAGTGATATCCATACTTATGGTGCGTATATACATGTTCCTATGCGAAGGGTAGAAAAGAGTGTATAGGCCAACGCTTGTATGATGTGGTTCCTCTCACTTTCGAGGTAATTCAAAGTTTAACGGAAGGTGATTTATGGTATGCAGCTCTGCACCGAAACGTTTAATTAGCTGAGTTGCTTTTGGTAAAACAACCGTGTTCCAACAATTAACTAACCTAATTTGAGCTCAACAGTCATTTCCAGGCAAGATCTGCATTCAGCAAGCAAGATTTATTTGCTTCTCCTACCACAATTCATCAAGAACCTGAGTCATGTGGCGTAGCAGGCTAAACCAAACTCTTCCAACAAACTTTAGTTTGACATACCACAAACTTGCAGCTCCAGCAGGATACATCACAGAAACATGCTATCTTCTAGCATGAAGCATCTAGTCAGTTCTTTGTCACGATACCATGGAGTGGCTCAGGCAGCGCGTTGCGGCGGTGGAGTGACTCGCAAGTCAACCGTGGGCGTCGGCAGAGCTCGCGTGTGCTTGCGGCAGCGCGCGACCAGGCAGACCTCGCGGCAGACGCAACACAGCAGCAGCACGCAGGGCGCACGGCGTAGAGAGTGAGGACTGACGAAGAGGCAACCGACGTGTGTTCGCCATCCCGCAGATGACGCCGATCGAGGCGGAGAAGCAAGGAGCAAGGGTGCCACCTCATGTCTGCTTTGGCTCTAGCCTAGCCGGTGCAGCACCTCTCCACGACGACGACGCGGAGGGAAGTGCTCCGATGGCGCTACCCGGCAAGGTGACGGCGGCCTGGGAGAACGCAACATCGAGCCGGTCATGGCCTGGGAGTACACATAGAAGCATGCGTATGAAAATTGTACACGTAGTCCCAGCTGCAATTGTAAAAATCGATCGCATTTAATGCACGATAGGGACATCTCCATGCAAAACTCCCGACCAACCAGGAACATAGAAAATCCAATGCAATCTCGGGAGGCAAGGTCAACGACCGCGGTGGCCCATAGTTAACCAAAATCGCTGCGCACACCAACACAAAGGCTACACCCGTTAAGAAAATCTTAAACGGCATTCTACATCTACCACACATTTCTACACGATGAGAACTCAAAATAATACACGTGTCGACATCCGCTAGGCTCGTAAGTTGCTTTCAACCAAATGGGTAAACATGAGGGCGTAAACTTTTCCAGATATAGTGGCTTGGGTATCCGGTTAGTTAGCCGTCCAATCTGCGCGCTAGTAGCCATTCGATCACAGCAACATCACACGCTTCCACGCAGCACCGTTGCCGACTAGTGATGCTCCATTGCAGCCCCGCCGACCTCCATTGCATCACCGTCACAGCTTCCGCAGCCTCGGTGGTGCTCCATTGCAGCCCCGGCGAAACTCCATTGCAGCGCCGGTGGTGCGACAAAAGCTCCAAGGCAGCCGGCGAAACACCGGTGAAGCTCCGTTGTAACGCCATGACCGGCCCATCGCGGTCGTCGTCGCAGGCTCGCAGCATCGACGAAGCTCCATTGCAGCGCCGGAGTTGCAAACGCCATGGTCGTCGCGGTCGTCGTCGCAGTGTCGGTGATGCTCCAACGCAGCACCGGTGGGCGCATGCGATGCTCTTGCGTGCTCTGCAACACCAGCAAACTCCCATAGTACCGGCGAAGGTGCGCCAACGTGCTCAGCAAACAACGGCGGCGCACCAGGCGCTTCCGCTCGTGGCGCTCGGCAACACCGTCCGCAGTAGGGCCGCGCACAGATGCTATAGGCAGCCGTCTGCTGGGCTATTGCAGGTCGGTTTTTTGGGGGCTACAATGCCGTCCCTCGTTGCTCCGACGAGATCAACGCGAATATTGTGAGAGAAGGAGGCGCAGGTTGGAGACGACGGGGATCGATAAGGTCACTCGGGTACGGAATTGAACGTGTGGCTCCCGTTGGGTCTAGATAAGGCTGGTCGGTGCACGGGCCCAACAAGGACGCGTGTCGCACGGTCCACGCGGCTGATTTCTCTCCCTATAATATAACTAGTAAGCATGCACATGCAACCCATGTTTAATCATGCAAAATAATTTCTTAATAAGATCTGTAAGTGTTGGGTTCATAGTTCAACCATTAGCAAGGGTTATGTGGGTGTCCGGTTTGGCAAAGTAGTGTGTTAAAAACAAGGTTTGGCAAAGTAGGGAAATGATATTTCCGTGTCTGGTATAACCATCGTGAAAAACAAGAAACCAATAAAAAAAAAGACTTAATAGGTATTTCATTACTCAGAATCCTCATAACATAGACACATCAAAATCTATAGATTACATCAACCATAGAGTTATGAATTCACATTTCCTATGGTACATTTTCATAGAATTTACATATATACATGAATCAAAGGTCAATAAAACAGAGGTGCGTCATCTAAAAAACACAAATGCTTAACTGTTGGATGCAAGTTATCTCAAAGATAAGTTCAGAAAAGGAAATTAGAATATGTTTTTCATTTTAATCAGGAAAGAAAAGGTCAGGATCACAAATTGGTAAATGGAAGAACCTCCATTGGACACTCTACAAATCATTGTCAGACCTGCGGCTCTTCTTTATGAGGACCTTTTTTGCGTAGTTATAAAAACATATGAAAAGATTAGTAACTTGAACAGGAGCTCTAGACTTTATAGGGAGAAAAAATAGAAAAGAAAGAATGAGACGGGAATGCTATTACGAACACATGCTATATATGTGAAAATTAATAAGCTCTATTTTAGAAACACCACTCCTGACTGGAGCTTAAAACATGACAGTAAAAGCAGGAGCCTCCAGTGCTTCTGAATTTTCTTTTAAACTCTACGTCTAAGCTTTCTAGTTTACTGTGATTGTCAATTTGCTACATATACACACACTGACTTGTCAAATAATAGAACAGTATATCCAACATCACCATGACAATTAATGGGCGGCTCCACACTTTTTGTTGACAGAAATAGAGAAGGAATGAAACTTAAAAGGTAGCATGGCCACAATCAAGCATACCGGCACACTTCCGACTACACCGGACACAACCAGCTGCGCCGATCTCCATCTAGCCTAGAGCTAGACGAATAAACACTAAACACACATGACCACACAATGGCATGACCAACTAAAAGAGAAATATGGGGAACCATATGACGAACTCCACCGATGTGACACAAAGTCATTGATGATAGTAAGCAAAAGACCAAATCTAACACAGCCGCACACCTAAACATAAATTGACACCTCAAACCGCCTGGTGAGGCTAAAACTACCATGCTTTATTCAGTCATAAAAAATGCTTTTGTTCTAAGCTGCGAAATTTTTCTATTTCCAGAACTAATGGGTTCGGAGCATATTGCCCAGATGAGGAAATTGCAAGAACAAAAATATGAAAATAACACATGAAAGGTTGACAAATGAAAAATATGGATCCTTGCCTTAATGCATCACAAGTTCAAATCCTGGCACTCAACTCGGCAAGTAAATTCAGAATCCCTACATCGAGCCATTGGACCTGCATTTACAATTTCTTCTTCAGAATATAGTAAACTCTGATGTGTTCTTTCATAGCTGAAATAGAACAGCAAATGCTAGTTCTTCTAGCAAGGGAGATATTAGATAAATTATAACATACTATCATGAAGCCTACATGCAAAATACAAGGTAAATAATGATCAGTTTCAGAGTTAAAATGTGATCAGCCGAAAGAATATCCTAATTTCACATGTGATAATTAACCAGTTAAATTTGTACATCAAATAATATCATGGCTGGGAGTGTGGGAACAATGATAACCTGAATAGCACCCCGACAGCCATGACCCAGCTGGCAACAATTCATCCAGACATGACTAAAATATAGAAAGGGACGATCACAAATTAGCAAACACATCAAGCAAACCTACATTGAGAATTAAATAACAGTACATCCTATAAGAAAGACCTACGAAAAGGACAAACACCACAATGATCCACACCAAATCCATCCAATCAGCAAGAAAAGTACCTAATCTAAACCCCAATGGTCCGCATCAACGGCAACACGTGAAGATACATATTGAAGCATCCACCACTACGGCCTCTACCCTTTAATCCCCACATCCTACTGACCGGCTCAATCGAGCAAACTGTCAGCATCACCGGCGACACCTGAAGATACACATAGAAGCATGCACCACTACAACCCCCTACTTTAATCCCCACATCCAACCGACAGGCACAATCTAGCAAATAACATCAAAACACAAAGAAAGGAAGAATGAAGGCCGGAGAAAAACGAACGCACCAATGCGTCGGGAGACAGCCACATCAGCCGAAACAAAACTGAAGTGCAATGCGGACGGGCCGAACAGCGAGTCAGCGATGGCGCCGGCGCCAGCGCCATCCACCTCACCAGAGTAGCCGTCCACCCCAGCGAGTCAGCGATGCAGTTCCGGATCAACAATTCACAAAAAGTACGAACTTTCAGGGAAATTTGCAAATACAAACGCGGTGCTAAGATGCTTTATAATTTACATTCATCGTCCTAGATGAATCTCGCCCTATCATGTTATCAGTTTGTGAGAACAATGAGACCCAAAAGAGAAAAGACTATCATCTCCATTGTATTCCTTAACTTATTGCAGAAATTAACTTTCCATGACGTTGCCACATGTAAAATTGGATCAATTCATATATTTGTTGATTTCTAATGAATAGGTAGAGATAGATGCAAAGCTAGCACCTGACGAGCTGCCCATCGGCCGGTTCCAGTTACCCTGATTGCGTAAGCAATCTTGGCCGCCTGCTGTTGACCTGTTGTGCCTTGCTGCGGCAGTACAACCAGTTGTTGTCCTTCCGCTGTTGCCCTCCGCGGCGCGCCCTGCCTAGCCCTACTGTTGCCGCGAGTCCACGGCCGGTTCGCTTCTAATGCACCAATGCGATCAGCGACTGGGAGAAACCTGTGTACGTAAAATACAAGCGATAGGAATTACTCCAATTAACCGAATCCATGAGGAGACAGCATTACTAATAAAAAGATTGGGGCCAGCACGGTGCAAACAGATTGTTCTTCAATCCCATCTCCCACATTAAGTAGTTGATGCCTTGCTATCTCTGAATTTAAGTAGGCTTAATTCTCCCTTTATCTGAAAATGGCTGCATTTATCACATTGTAATATGAAATAGAATGAGATCAGCTGATATATTGTTCTTCAGTTCCATCTCCCACACATTACAATATGTATAATGGATCCTTCTAAAAAATCGCTGAACTAATTTTTTTTGATTGAAGATTACAGTCGGGTCCGTGATGAACACACTGGTTGTTCCTGTCCTTAAGCCGGCCGCTTCTGGACTTCATCCTCATCTTGGTCTAGTGCGAGCGCCGGGCGTGGGAGATTTCGTACGGGTGACGCGGGTGGAGGGTCGACTTCATGCGAGAGGCTCCTACGGGCGCGGTGGGTCGTGCAGGCGGTCCAGGCGAGCTGCAAGAAAGGTGGGCGGCAGGGCCGAAAGCGAGGGGCGGTGAGGAGGTTAGTCGCGAGTTTGCGGGCAGGCCGGTCAGGGCCGGCAACGAGGGGCGGTGTGCGGGGCGGGCGGGCATGCGAGGGGCAGCGATGTGGGCACCAGAGAAGGCGGCGATGAGGAGAAGAGGCAGTGGGACACCGAGGATGCAGGGCCGGGGAGGTGAGGTTCCGAGCAGGGAGAGGAGAGGAGGGAGGTTGGGGATTGAGCGCCCACATCCCCTGTTCGTGCGAGACGTGCGTGAGATTAGGCTCTCAGTTTTTCTCAGAAAGAGGCAGAGATGCTTAGGAGTGGCATGGTGGGTAATTAAAATGTAAAACATATTTGATATGTTGGAGTAATTTAGATCATCAGATTATAGGATTCAATGGATGAGAAGATTTGGTTCTCCGCTCTCTCGTGCTTTTATAAGGGTAGTAGATAATATAATACTAATATTATAATAATAATAATAATAATAATAATAATAATATAATCTATTTCTATCTCTTCTCTCCTTTATATATATATATTATATTATATATATATATATATATTATATCCCTAATAATAAAGCACGGATTGACTCCGTGAGTTCACCGTCACAATACGCTTTCTTCTTGTGAATTTATGCTTTCAGTTTGAATTTAAAACATATACACGAGGTGGTACTAATAAAGCGGCTATTGCCTCGTAATAAGTCTATACACAAACCGGTACGACGAGAGAAAAGAAGAAGAAAAATAACGCAGCCGCTCGCACGACCCTGCCTTCCAGCCCCATCTCCACTCCGGCGCGCAGCCTCCTCCGCCCCGCCCCGCGTGCCTCCCCCTCCCCCTCCCCCACGGCGCCCCCCTTGCCGCGCGCCGCCGGCCCACACCCCCTGTCGCGCGGCGGCGCCGCCTATCCCGCCGGTGCGCCTACCCCTACCCCACGTGCCCCAACAGGCCAACACCGGTGGCCTTCCACTGCCCGGCGACCCCGCGGCCATCATCGTGCAGACGTGCAAGCAATGTCCGTGGCCTTCATGAACGAGCTGACCCTGGTGTCGTGCGTCGTATCTAAGCTTCCGGAGTTGCCGTCGTCGCTCACGCTCGACCTGCTCGACACCCTCCTCAAATCCGCTGCCATCGCTTCATTAAGGCCGCTCTTCTCCCCTCGCGGACCCCATATCCCATTGGTCCCCTAGCCAGTTGCTGGCAGGCTGTCGACGGCGACCAACGCCACCGCCGCCTCATTCTGATTCAACCACTGATCGATCCAATCTTCCACTGCAGAAAAGCACCAACAAGCATTGGATACGCCCTCGCCTGGTGATCTCGCTGGAGGTATAAGGGCACGATCTTACGGCTCTCTGGGCGGCGGTGGCTAAAAAATGCATCTCCTCCTGTTGTTGTGTTGCTCTCTGTTCTCTGTCATCTTATCTTTGGTTTTTGTTGTGCTATATGTGCAGGTGTTGTGAGGCAGGAAGTGTGATTAGAATCGACAAGAAGCAGCGACCATCTCCCTTACATGGATTTGCAGCGGCCAAAGTACTCTCTTAACTCTTTATTTTCCTAACTATTCATACATGTTGTTCCAAATTAGGTGCGCCCTTTCCATGAGCTTTTTCCCATAACCTGTTTGATGTTATGCGTATTAGGGATCGAAATACATTTTAATTTTCTGGTGAAACTCTTACTATACGAGAATGCTCAGCTCGTGGACCGACTTGAGGTCGCTCGCATAGCAGATCATCGCATCGCTGCCCCAAGCTCGTCCACAGTGCTGCCTCGAGCTTCCTCCATGGGACGCCATCGCTATTGCTACACCATGGTCACCGGCTGACTGCCCGGCCTCTACTTCTTCCAGCCTGTTGAATAATCAATTCGCTTGATCGCAAATAGAATTCATGATGATTCTAATGAGGCTAAATACTTGTTTGAAGAGAATGCTAGGGTTGTATGGCAGCACCCAAAGGAGCAGTTTATGGCGCTGGAATTTTGATTCAGTCTGTAGTAGATGATAAATATTAGTGCCCACTTCCTCTGCTATAATCAGATTTTTTACATAACACTAATAGCTCGTTTCATTGAACAGATCTAGCATGGTTTGGTGTTTATCTAATAGTTAGTTTGATGATATGCCTTTGAGAAACAATAGGCATTGTCTTCTGGAATGTTGTTGTTTTCACAATAATAAGTTTGATAGCGTTCATAATATTACTCGAAACACGTTTATTAAGCAAATTACAAGGGAAATTAAGAATCTCTAGGAAAACTTTGGTTGATGTTTTAGATATAAATTCAAAGGTTAATATTAAGTCGTCTGATCCTGCATGTTCTTATGTGACACCCTTTCCATACATATATTGCATCACACTGTTTTGTATGACTACACAAGCACTGTAATGGGCTCAACATGCCACCAGAATGATCTGGCATACTTTACCATCTCATTAGCAATTCAAGTTACTCCAATAGATTGGTCCATTCAGTTACTCAACTTGTGTATGAATTTTTCTAAGCATATATTACTGTCAATTTTACTAACATGCCTACACTGTTGTTACTCCTCTTTTTTCTCAATTAGTTGTGCACCAGTTGTTGTTTAGGTCAATAATTTCATCTCAACTCTTATTCAAATTGAATTCTTACTTACTTCAGGTGAGCTTATTGAATCTTGAGATGGAAAAGATTGTACTTGCAGCAACACCGCCTGCATCTTGACCGATGCCCCCATCACGATGATCAACATGGCCTATTCCAGGTGATCGGAGGAACTCAACGTCTGTTTTATTGTTCATACCAATTACTGATCTATTTCAAAATGATATTGTCTCATGGTACTAGGTTATCAAATATAATCTTCACCATGGCCGAAGGTAAATTTGTTCAGGATATTAGTTTGTTTCATCCACCAAGATAAACAACAGGTGGCATATGGTGATGAGATAGGCTTCTTCAGCTCTTTATTTGGCAGTTCTCTTCTCGAATCCCCTCTCTTTTCAATGTTGTCCAGAAATTTCAGCAACACAACTTTGTCATCTTGCCAGGCAATCATGCTAATTGAGAAAGAAGTGGTATCCAGGACTATGTATTGTACTACTCACAAAAATATATTTATCTCTTTCAGGTCTGCGCTAGCTATTTCTTTAAACGACATTCTGACAGTACGTGCAAAAGGATGATACCCATACAGAATAAATTTCTCTTTTGTAGCTTCGAATTTTTCTCTTCTATGGGTTACAAACCAAAGCTTTCTCGCATATACTTTGGTGCTCCGGTTAAAGATGAAAAGCTACAACGTACTGTGATGAGTAACCATCGGTTGGTGAATCCATTCTCTTGTGGATACTACTGTATCTCTCACATCTCTTCTGTTTGGTGAGCGCTTGCGACGGGACATGTGCAAGAACAAAAAGGCACAAAAAGTGTACAAATGAAGTCACAACGAGCAGAGCAGAGCAGGCTAGCGATTAGATGATTTTGGGTCCATGCTAGCTATTTCAGATTTTGATTCTAAGAAAAGATATTTCTGATTTTGAAGCTACTCCTTCAGGACACCTGATTACATTGCATTATACAGGTTGAAAAAATGTGCAAAGTGGAAGTTGGTAGTATAGCGGATTGCTCTTTCTAATCTGCACATAATTTTCAATCAAAACATGTGACATTCAAGTAGAAACACAAACTAAGGCATGCAAGATTTGTTTCTCCCGTTGCAACGCACGGGCCCTTTTGCTAGTAATAATAAAGTACGGATTGACTCCGTGGGTTCACCGTCACAATACGCTTCTTCTCGTAAGTTTACGCTTTTAGTTTTTTATTCAACACGTCCATATTTTTTCCAACATCCAAGGTGGCACTAATAATCTATTTATATATCACTCCCTACAAAATTCGTCCGTCACTTTCGATTTTCTGGCACGTACATCGCTCATCACATGGGCCTGGCTAGGCCCGCCTGGGCCCTCTCCACAATTTTTTGTTCTAATTTACCAACTTATATATGTACTTCCTCCGTTTTTATTTATTCTGCATATTAGAGTTGACTGAAGTCAAACTTTGTAAAGTTTGACCAAGTTTATAGAAAAAAATATAAATATTTACCATAACAAATCTATATGATGTGAAAGTACATTCAATAATAAATCTAAATGTATTTATTTGTTATTATGTATGTTAATATTTGTGTTTATAAACTTGGTCAAAGTTTACAAAACTTGACTTTGACCAAACCTAATACGCGGACTAAATAAAAACGGAGGGAGTATATAAGAAGAATAGTCCCACCTTGCTCCTTCAAATCAAATCCTACCGACTTATATGTGTTCGTCAGTTGTAAGAATCAAGCAAGCCAAGACATGAGGCAAGAAATAAAAGAAGAATCAAAAAAAGCAAAGAGGCAGTGGCGCGAGAAGAAAAGAGGGTTGTGCGAGGAAGATAAGATTGGAGCGTTGCGACCATGAATTAACGACACGACGCTAGGAGGAATTAATTAAAGAAGCAAACAAATCTCTAACGAGATATTAGAATTAAACGGTGGTGGGACTGGAGCGGATCCATGCGTGGCATGGGCTAAGGAGGCGGATTCGGAGGCGGGGTCGCCGGTGACGACGAGCAAGGCCGGAGCGCGGCTTGTCGGGCAGTCGCGGCTCCTGGGTAGAAATAAGGTAGGGACACTGGTAGAAAAAGAGGCTTCCGTCCAGCCCCATTAGTCGCGAAACTGTAGGAACCGCGACTAATGAAGCCTTTAGTTGCGGTTCGGCAGACGAACCGCGACCAAAGGCTTGGGCCAGGGCGCTCGGTGGCCAGCTGGTGCACGTGAGGTGCCCAAAGGCCTTTAGTCGCGGTTGGCCTGGCCAACCGCGACTAAAGCTCCTCCCCTATATATACCAGTTCAGCGCACTCACTTAGCCATTTGGTGCCACTTCTCTTCACAAGGGGGTGTAGGTTTGCTTTTGGTTCCTCTTATGCACACAAGGTGTTTGATGAAATGCCCAACAGTGTGAAACAAACATGATATGAAGTGTTGGAGCCACACTTGAGGTTCCTCCTCGATCGCGGTTAGCAACTTGAACCTTTCATGCATGTGTGTCATTGATAAAATATGCATGTGTGTTGTTCATTGTTTAATTTCTATTGTTTATAGCTAGTTACTTTAACAAATGCATGATGGTTAATTATATATTTTATATTATAATAATGCAGATGAATCGGCAATGGATGTACGGTAACCGACTCTCCCGCGAGTTCACTACGGGTTTGAAAGATTTCCTCGTAGTGGCTAATGCGAACAAGCAGAAGGGTTTTGTTATCTGTCCATGTGTTGACTGTAAGAATCAGAAGGGTTACTCTTCCTCAAGAGAAGTTCACCTGCACCTGCTTCAGCACGGTTTCATGCCAAGCTATAATTGTTGGACCAAGCATGGAGAAAGAGGGGTTATAATGGAAGAAGATGAAGAAGGGGATGATTTCATCGATGAAAGCTATCTTGCTCATTTCGGTGATACTTTCATGGAGGATGCTGAAGGTGAAGGGGAAGGTGAAGGGGAAGGTGAAGGTGAAGAAGAGGCACGTGATGAGACCGTTGATGATCTTGGTCGGACCATTGCTGATGCACGGAGATGCTGCGAAACTGAAAAGGAGAGGGAGAATTTGGATCGCATGTTAGAGGATCACAGAAAGTCGTTGTACCCCGGATGCGATGATGGTCTGAAAAAGCTGGGCTGCACACTGGATTTGCTGAAATGGAAGGCACAGGCAGGTGTAGCTGACTCGGCATTTGAAAACTTGCTGAAAATGTTGAAGAATATGTTTCCAAAGAATAACGAGTTGCCCGCCAGTATGTACGAAGCAAAGAAGGTTGTCTGCCCTCTAGGTTTAGAGGTTCTGAAGATACATGCATGCATCAACGACTGCATCCTCTACCGCGGTGAATACGAGAATTTGAATGAATGCCCGGTATGCACTGCATTGCGTTATAAGATCAGAGGCGATGACCCTGGTGACGATGTTGAGGGCGAGAAACCCAGGAAGAGGGTTCCCGCCAAGGTGATGTGGTATGCTCCTATAATACCATGGTTGAAACGTCTGTTCAGGAACAAAGAGCATGCCAAGTTGTTGCGATGGCACAAAGAGGACCGTAAGTCGGACGGGGAGTTGAGACACACCGCAGATGGAACGCAATGGAGAAAGATCGACAGAGAGTTCAAAGATTTTGCAGCTGACGCAAGGAACATAAGATTTGGTCTAAGTACAGATGGCATGAATCCTTTTGGCGAGCAGAGCTCCAGCCATAGCACCTGGCCCGTGACTCTATGCATCTACAACCTTCCTCCTTGGTTGTGCATGAAGCGGAAGTTCATTATGATGCCAGTGCTCATCCAAGGTCCGAAGCAACCCGGCAACGACATCGATGTGTACCTAAGGCCATTAGTTGATGAACTTTTACAGCTGTGGGGCAGACCTGGTGTCCGTGTGTGGGATGACCACAAAAAAGAGGAATTTAACCTACGAACGTTGCTTTTCGTAACCATCAACGATTGGCCTGCTCTTAGTAACCTTTCGGGACTGTCAAATAAGGGATACAATGCATGCACGCACTGCTTACATGAGACTGAAAGTGTACATTTACCAAATTGTAAGAAGAACGTGTACCTTGGGCATCGTCGATTTCTTCCGAAAATTCATCCAGTAAGAAAGAAAGGCAAGCATTACAACGGCAAGGCAGATCACCGGCCGAAGCCTGCGGAACGCACTGGTGCTGAGGTATTTGATATGGTCAAGGATTTGAAAGTCATCTTTGGAAAGGGTCCTGGCGGACAATCAGTTCCGAAGGGAGCTGACGGGCACGCAGCCATGTGGAAGAAGAAATCTATATTCTGGGAGCTAGAATATTGGAAAGTCCTAGAAGTCCGCTCTGCAATCGACGTGGTGCACGTTACGAAGAATATTTGCGTGAACCTCCTAAGCTTCTTGGGCGTTTATGGGAAGACAAATGATACAAAGGAAGCACGGCAGGACCAGCAACGTTTGAAAGACCCTGATGACCGGCATCCGGAATGGTTTCAAGGTCGTGCCAGCTACGCTCTGACCAAAGAAGAGAAGGTCATCTTTTTTGAATGCCTGAGCAGTATGAAGGTCCCGTCTGGATTCTCGTCCAATATAAAGGGAATAATAAACATGGCGGAGAAAAAGTTCCAAAACCTGAAGTCTCACGACTGCCACGTGATTATGACGCAATTGCTTCCGATTGCTTTGAGGGGGCTCCTGCCGGAAAATGTTCGAGTAGCCATTGTGAAGCTATGTGCATTCCTCAATGCAATCTCTCAGAAGGTAATCAATCCAGAAGATCTACCACGGTTACAGAACGATGTGATCCAATGTCTTGTCAGTTTCGAGTTGGTGTTCCCGCCATCCTACTTCAATATTATGACGCACCTCTTGGTTCACCTAGTCGAAGAGATTTTCATTCTCGGTCCTGTATTTCTACACAATATGTTCCCCTTCGAGAGGTTCATGAGAGTATTAAAGAAATATGTTCGTAACCGTGCTAGGCCAGAAGGAAGCATCGCCAAGGGCTATGGAAATGAGGAGGTAATTGAGTTTTGTGTTGACTTTGTTCCTGACCTTAAGCCGATTGGTCTTCCTCGATCGCGGCACGAGGGGAGACTAAGTGGAAAAGGCACGATCGGAAGGAAATCAACGACATGTATGGACGGCCATTCTCTGACTGAAGCACACCACACTGTACTGACCAATTCCAGCTTGGTGGCTCCGTACTTTGAGAAACACAAGAATATTTTACGCTCGGACAACCCGGGGAAGCCTGAATCCTGGATTAGGAAGGCCCACATGGAGACTTTCGGCAGTTGGTTGAGAAAACATTTAATGAATGACAATGATGTTGTAGATCAGCTGTACATGTTGGCCAAGACACCATCTTCGACTATAACGACTTTCCAAGGGTATGAGATAAATGGGAATACATTTTACATGATCGCCCAAGATAAAAAGAGCACCAACCAAAACAGTGGTGTCCGCTTTGATGCAGCAACCGAGAATGGGCAAAAGGTCACATATTATGGTTACATAGAGGAGATATGGGAACTTGACTATGGACCCTCCTTTAAGGTCCCTTTGTTCCGGTGCAAATGGTTCAAGCTAACAGGAGGTGGGGTAAAGGTGGACCAGCAATACGGAATGACAATGGTGGATTTCAACAATCTTGGTTACCTTGACGAACCATTCGTCCTAGCGAAAGATGTCGCTCAGGTTTTCTATGTGAAGGACATGAGTAGCAAACCGAGGAAACGGAAAGATAAGAAAACGATCAGTACATCATGCGATGATCCAAAGCGCCACATTGTTCTTTCAGGGAAAAGAAACATCGTGGGAGTGGAGGACAAGACAGACATGTCAGAAGATTATAATATGTTTGCTGAAATTCCGCCCTTCAAAGTGAACACCGACCCAAGCATTAAGTTAAATGATGAGGATGCTCCATGGATACGGCACAATCGTAAGCAAGCAGGGACACAAGGAAAGAAATGATGTGTAATAATTTATTGTACCAAACTTTGTTGAATGGATCATGTGAATTATATTACCCGTGATGTGTTTGGTGTCCATTTTCGAATGATTCGAGATACCACTGATGATACATGAAATTTGGAGTGATTTAGTCATACTCCTACCTAGGCGTATAAAATTTTGAATTGAATTAGTTTTATTTTTCTGAATTTTTTGATATATTATTTGTATTTTTAACATTTTGAATTGAACTAGTTTTATTTTTCTTAATTTTTTGATATATTATTTGTATTTTTAGAATTTTGAATTGAATTAGTTTTATTTTTCTGAATTTTTTGATATAATATTTGTGTTTTTAACATATTGAATTGAATTAGTTTTATTTTTCTGAATTTTTTGATATATTATTTGTGTTTTTAACATATTGAATTGAATTAGTTTTATTTTTCTGAATTTTTTGATATATTATTTGTATTTTTAACATTTTGAATTGAATTAGTTTTATTTTTCTTAATTTTTTGATATATTATTTGTATTTTTAGAATTTTGAATTGAATTAGTTTTATTTTTCTGAATTTTTTGATATATTATTTGTATTTTTTAACATATTGAATTGAATTAGTTTTATTTTTCTGAATTTTTCGATATATTATTTGTATTTTTAACATTTTGAAAAAGAAAAAGTATTTTAAGAATACCTTTAGTCACGGTTGGCCTGCCCAACCGCGACTAAAGGTCGTTGCGCGCGGGAACAAAAACCCGCCAAAAAAGCCCTTTAGTCGCGGGTCTCCTCCACAACCGCGACTAAAGGTTACCCTTTAGTCGCGGGTCGCCTCCCCAACCGCGACTAAAGGTACCCTTTAGTCGCGGGTCGCCTCCCCAACCGCGACTAAAGGGGGGGGGCTATAAATACAAGGGCACGTCGCCTCCATTTCTCGTCTTCTCCGATTCTCTGCCGCGCCGAAGGCCTGCCGCCGTCGCCCTCGCCCTCGACGCCTCCCGCCGTCGCCCTCGCCCTCGACGCCGCCCGCCGTCGCCCTCGCCCTCGACGCCGCCCGCCGTCGCCCGCCGCCCCCTCTCGCCCACGTACGGCGCCAGCGGCCGGGTGCGGGAGGCTGTGCGGTAGCAGCAGCAACGCAGCGGCAACAGCAAGCAGAGCCGGACGGTAGGGCGCGCATCCGACGTGGCGATCGAGCGCGTGCAGGGGAGTGGTGAACGTGAGGGACGAGGATAGAGCAGGGACGCATGCTCACATGCGATGCAGGGAACTGGCAGCGGTGCGGGGAGGCCTGCGGCGCCATGGCTCTCCTACGAGCAGAGGACGGCACGGGGTTAGGGTTCCAGGGGTGGGGGATAAGCAGGGGCGAGGTGGGCCAGCCAGGGTGGGCTGTCCGGTTGGGTGGGATGGGCCGAGGCCCATGGGGAGCCGGGGGGGGTTCTTTTGTTTTGTCTTTACTTTTTATTTTAGTAATTTTGCTTTAGTGTTTTATCTTTATGCCCATTTATTTTTGTTTTACAAAATTCATACAAAAGCACCTAATTTAATGTGACTAGTTTTACCACTGCCACAAAAGGTTTCATGCCTAATTAAAAAAGTTTAAGATTTTATAAATTATAAAATGCATTTAATTTATTGTTTAAGGCACGGTTTTATTCACCAAAGCGCATTTAAATACTTTACAAATGTGGTTTTCAACGTGACAATTATCAAGGGATTATTTGCCACGCTTTGAACATTTTAGTTTTTATGTTTGAAATTTTTAATTTTTTAACTTGATTTTGAATTTTTAAATTCGAACGGGACTTGAATCATCACGAGATTAACCACAGTAATCGTGGTGATGTGGTACCATTAGCAGAGGTTAATGTATCCGGGCGTCACACTCAAGTTCTCTAGCCCTTTCGCCACCGCCACCGCCACCGCCCCCCTTCTTCACTTAATTAATTTGTTTTTACTACATGTTTTCAGGACTGACATAATGGCGGACGATAGAGCTGACCCGATTATGGACAACTATGATCCGGACGGTGAAGCACATATGTTCGGCATCATAAACGGCGATATTCTATATGTGCCGACCGGACAAGAAGAAGATGATATCTCTTCTTATCTGAACCTTGACGGTGAAGATGAAGGGCGCCGTCAGCAAGATGATGCCGAACAAACATCGATAAACGACGATCTTCAAATGGAAGTAGCAACCACCTCCGGCGCCGAGGTATATATATATACATTGAGCCTCTGGTGATACAAACTAACTGATTTGAATAAATATGTGTGGACTAACGCGCGCGACTCTCTTTCTTATTTTAGCCCTCGGCCGGATCGTCGAAACAATCGAGTACGTCGTCAAAGCGTGGCGCAACCAAGACGATGAAACAAGGAGAAACATGCACCATCGAGGTTGTCGACAGTGCAACCGGCAGGCCGCTGGAGCCCCGCAAGAATGCCACCAAGTTTGTCAACCAATGCGGAGCCATTGTTAGAGACAACGTCTCGATCACCGTCCAGGAGTGGAATAAGCCAAAGAAGGCACGAATTGCTGGTTTCACTTTTGTCGATAAGAGAACAAAAAAAGATTGCTTCAAAAAGCTTATGGAACATTTCGTTCTACCTCCGGAATACAACAAATTCGATGAGGAGGGTAACAAGATTGAGGAAAACAAGGAGAGGAGGAGGCTAGTCAAACAGTTCGCTCTTCATAAGATGGCCGACGCATTCCGGAAATTCAAGCAAAATCTAGCCCATGACTTTGTCAAGCAGAAGAAGACTCCGGATTTCAAAGGACAATATGAGAAACTGAAACATGATTGGCCAGAATTTGTGAAGCAAAAGAAATCGGAGCAGTTCATTCAAATATCGAAAAAAAATAAGGAAAATGCGGCTAAGAAGGAGTACAATCATATTATGGGGCCAGGAGGGTATCGCCTTTGGGAGCCTAGGTGGGAGAAGATGGAGAACGAGCTGAGGGCGCGAGGAATCCGTCCAGGTACGGAGGGATGGGACCCAAGGGCCAAAAGCTGGTGGTACGGGCATGGGGGAACGCTGAACCCGGAGACAGGGGACTGTGTTTACCGGGGCAAAATAATTAAACCCACCCAAGCCCTTATTGACGCAATGAGGGATGCTCAAGAGGGGAAGATCAAGTTCAACAGAGAGAACGACGCGCTGACAAAAGCCCTCGGGAATCCTGAACACGGAGGACGTGTACGAGGCATGGGGCACATTCCGTGGAAAATAGGGTTCCCCCAGAACGATGACCCGTACGGTTACAGAAGCCGGAAGAGAAGGATGGATTGGGAAGCAGATGTTGTGGCGCGGTTGGCATCGGAAATGGATGTGATGAAGAAAACCGTGAGTGTACTAGTAGCCGAACGAGATGTAGCTCGGGCGCAGCATGAAGATCATCCAGCGGATCTCAGAAGCCAGCAGCGGAGAAGCAGTGTGGCTTCCACGGAGGCCCCACCGGCTGGTGCAGATGCACCGACGATCGAAATTACTGCACCGGAGCCTCTGGTGGTCGAAATTACTGCACCGGAGCCTCTGGTGATCGAAATTACTGCACCGGAGCCTCCTCGCTACCCCGTGGACGATATAAAGGAGATGAAAGAATGTCATCTGTATTATCCTATCGGGAACATGTCCGTGAAGGTAGCCATCGGCAGTGCTTTACCATGTTTACCTGGAGCACTCCACCACAACACCCCCATTCAAGATGGCTATGCTCGTGTCACGGTGGAGGACATAGTCCAAGGGTTTGAGGACCTGGAGATTGACATTGCTACACCTGAAGGGGAGAAAAGACTTGGAGATGTCAAGCGCCATTTCATTCTATGGCAAAAGAAGTTTATCAAGTTTCCAGGCGAGGCGCCAAGGACAACAAGTCCACCCCCCTACGGTGGTGGCGGTTCACCTACACCTCCGTCACGTCAGCCGACGCCCCCCAGTCCACAACGTCCGGCGGGTGATCAGACGCCGCCCCCCAGTCCTCGTCCGACGGGTGATCAGACGCCGCCCCCCAATCCACCTCCAGCAAAGAAGCAGAAGCAGTCCTGGATTATTAACCCGGACCCTTATGTACCTAAGACCACAAAGGTACCAGAGCCATCATTGAAGCCTCTCCCCACAAGGCCTTGGGAACGTAGTGCCGAGGAAACTGCCGCGGCCGCGGCTGCTGATCATGAGAAATGGAAGGCGGACTGCAAGAAGAAAAGAGAGCCCGAGCCCAAGCCAGTATTTTCTGATGAGCAAAAGAAGTGGGCTAAGTCATTTTTGAGCACACCGTCCCAAGCCGCGAAGAATCTGCCTGACGACTATGCACGTGAACTTCGTAGGCAGGCACTCATGTTGAAGGAGAAGAAAGAGCGGGCGGAGAACCAGGAGAACAAAGCCTTGGAGGAGGCCGAGAAAACGGAATTAGAAAGTAAAAAAAGCGGGAAACGAGTTGCCCAGCTCGGGGAACAAAGTAAACAATCGATTGCCCCGCTTATAGTGAAAGCCGCCGGTCCGGATGACCCCGATATCATAGCAGCTGCGGCAGAACATGGATTGACTGTAACGAGTGCCAGAGAACAAGCGGCCAACTTAGGTATTACTCTTCGTGAACTGTTAGGCCTTGATGAGGCGCCAGTGAAGGAGGTAGTAATTACATATGGGGCCTCTCGTCGAGCCTGCGTAGGAACAGGATCTACCTCCACAAATGAAAGGTCTGCTGAAATGGTACAAGGGTTACATAAAAAATAAAAATGCCAAAGAATATATTTATGCGGAAGTTAGATATGAGCATCACTTCAAACATTACTATATACAAATTCATCTGAGTGAATTGTTCCAGCTTTTCAATCTGCGCGAGCTCGACAAATCTATCATCAGTTGCTACGTTCTGTAAGTGATTTATTTCTACCCCATCTCGTTCATATTGCCTGCACTATATATATGTCCTAACTATATTGTTGTGTCCGCTATTATACATGCAGAATGAAGATTAAGGAATGCAGAGTAAGGAACATCCATGATGTTGGGTTCATTGACCCACACATCGTTAATGGATATGTGTTGGAGCATCACCCCGCCGACATGGAGGCAGACCTGTGGCAGTTTCTTACAAAGCAGGAACTCAAAAGTGATATTCTATTTCCTTACCATTTTGGGTGAGTGTTTCTGTCTTGAGCACATTCTCTTTTGTTTACTCCATGCATGGTATGTGGCCGGCTAATCGATGAGTTATGCATGAGGTACTGTGCATGTATCGTGTCTGCAGGTTCCACTGGATTCTGCTAGTAATTAAAGTTGACACCTCAGAATGTCTCGTCCACGACTCTCTGAATAAGGATCCAAAGCTTTGGGTCGACATGAGAAGAATGCTGCAGAAGTAATTATTTTCATTCATTTGCGCTCTATATCGATCGGCCTATTTCGTTCATTTCCTAATATCAAGTAACTAATAACTCTCTTGTTCATTTAATTTTCTTTGCCTCGTAGGGTTTGGAGACGGTTCGTAGATACAAAGGTCGGTGAATTCAAAAAAGAGCTAGAATTCAAAAGGGCAAAGGCTAAGAATGGTGAGGATATTCAGCCAGCGGGGACCAATCTATGTGCATACTATGTCTGTGAGATGATCCGGAGATACACCTCTGAGCGGGTTCCGAGTGATACCAATGCTCAGAGGAATAACCTCCGGATGATGCTTAGTCCAGAAGCTCGCTTCCGACCACTTCAAGAGGAACTAGCTGGATGGTTCAAGAGGGAAGTCCTCCATCCTAAAGGAGAACACCATTACGAGGACGTAGAACTTTATATGCATTAAATTATGTATGGAAACTTGTTCAAAATTGTATATGGTCATCCGATGATATTGAATATATATTGTATATTCCTCTTGAATTCTTTTTGGTTCTAATTTCAAATTTGTTTGAAATTGTACATTCATATGCATGTATGTAGTACCGTAGAATATGTGAAACTCCTTCAAAATTAAAATAAAGCACAAAAGAAATAAAACAATACAAATTAAACAGAAAACAGGTTTAAGGGGGGGGGGCTAAAACCCTAAACCTGCGGCGGCCTTTAGTCGCGGTTGGCCAGAAGAACCGCGACTAAAGGTCCTCCGCCCCGACGGCCACCTGGCGCCCACGTGGACGGGCCTTTAGTCGCGGTTCTTAAGCAACCGCGACTAAAGGGTGGGGCCTTTAGTCGCGCCCGTTCGGTCGCGGTTGCGCAACCGCGACTAATGGCAGTTGCGAACCGCGACCAAAGGCCCTTTTTCCACCAGTGGGAGATGAGGGAGAGAACAAGGGAGAAAGGAGGGGCAGGGCAGCGACAGGAGGTCGAATGAGACGGCAGCGCGGTGCAGAGTGCAGTCGCGGCGGTTGGGCCACGGGCATCATGGGGACGGAGGCGAGCGGCTCCGCCATGGACTTCTATACATCGGAGGTCTCGCTGCATCAAAACTCGGAGGCGGCGGCGACGCGAGGACGTCCAGCTGTGGTAGCGACCGCGAGGCTCCCTGCGTGCTCCCTGCCAAGGAAAAGAAAGAACTGAGAGGAAGAAGCAGAAAGCATGGATCTGGATATGGTTGGCCTAATGAGGGACGGACGTGGACACCCAAAGCGGGCTGCAGTAGACACAAGACACGGGTAGGATTATATTAGCTATATTTGGTAGGATCCGATATTTTTTTTTTGCTAAATAACTCAAGAGGATACGCTCCTTTGTCATCAAATCATTTGATTCTCGCAGTGCATCCATTTGATTGTTTCTCTGAATCTACATACACATGCCGGGTTTGGTTTTAATTTTTCTTCTTCTTGAAGAAAGATTTGCATCTGTTTGTGGTTTTGACTCACTATAAATAGGTCAGGACACACGCGGCGAAAACACATATGCGTGAACGCCCAATGAAGTAAATACATAAATTATCTTCGGGCGCTGCTGATTCCAGTTTACACGAGTGCATAATAAATCATCAGCGCAAAACATAGGCATTTACATGTCATGGCCACAAAGTCTAATAAAGTTGTTCTTTCAGATCAGGAAGAAGATGTCATGCTTGATGTCCCTGGAGAAGTTGTTTTCTTGAGAGAAGTCCCTGAAGATGATTATGTTGAAGGTGGTACGAAGGAACGAGACAACCACTTATTTTGACCCAAATGTTGATGCTATGAAGAAACAAGAGCAATTGCATCCAGAAAAAATTATTTTGAAAGTGTTGCATATACGACATTTTTATTTTGTGAAGTCAGTGCAATGGTTAATCTATCTATGTGGTATGCTTTGTCAATAGGTATAGACAGAATGATCTACAATGTCATACTGAAGTCAGACGAAAAACATGGTGAATCAATGCTCTTACTTTAATATTATTTTTCTGCTTTCTAAATTACTTCAAGGAAAAATATGATACTCTAGCATGCAAACAACACATATATTCTCATGCTTATGTCCGGGTGTAATTAGATTTATTTATATGTAGCTACATATGCTCTATTTATGATGCAAATTTTATATTCGTTATTTAATCAACAACAACTTCATATAGTATACAAAAACTCTCATGTACGCAAGCAATTTGGATGGCAATCTCGAGTCATGGATGCCAAGGAACAAAGAGGGAAAAAAAAGATAGGGATCCGTATTTACGAATGACCAATGAAGAACAACAGAAAAAACTGATGCTAAATGACCAGTGAAGAACAACTGAAAAAACTGAAAAAGCATCATGAAGCCTATCAACCAATAAAAGAATAAAAGATTCAACCCAAGAACAAGGGAAGAAGAAATATGCAAACATGGAGCCAACACAGAAGATAAAAAAAGTGCGCATGAGAAAGGCAGAAATACACAAATATGCAATCACAACAAAAGAAAGCTAGAATAGAGCAAATTAAAAATATCCGTGAGTTGGAGCGCAACACATCAAACAAAGATTCAATTACGATGGAGAATCCTTGATGGTAGCACACACACAACATTCTTAGACGCCAGCCGAAGTATACGACATTTTTTATTGTGTGATATTAGTAACTCAACATAAGTGTTGCGTGTATGATTTTTTGATTGTCAACGTGATGATTAATTTGCAGGTGAGATATGCATTGTCACTATATATGGACGGTATAATCTACAATGTGGTATTGAAATCAGACAAAAAACATCATGTGCGCTCTTACTTTAAAAATTCTTTGAATTAGTAACTGAACTCTTGGAGAATGTGTTTCAAAGTTGAGAAAAAATGCACTCAGACCAAAGTCCTTCATGCACCTATCCCTTTCCTAATAATAAAGCACGGATTGGCTTCATGGATTCACCGTCACAATACGCTTCTTCCCGTGAATTTACGCTTTCAGTTTTTTTTATCTATATTATTTTTTACATTCAAGGTGGTACTATTTTACCTGCGTATACTATTATCTATCTATACGTACGTGAGGGTTGCGATCTTTTTCTCGCACATTGCTCCGTCGGGCCTCGACTGGCTGCATCCTGGGCTGCGTCCGTGGCCCAGAAGAAGGCCGACAAAAGCCAACGGTGCGTTAAAAAAGATTTTGATGGGTATAAGACTCGAACCTGGGTTGGGAGGAAAGCGCATGCATTTCAGAAACCAACTGAGCTAGCCAACATTATTGAGCAAAAACAAACTTCTATATCTTTTTACCTTCTGTTCGTCTGTTCTCCGCTGAGTTTGCCCGTCCGTTTCTTCGTCCGTCTACCAGATTTCGTTGCCCGCGAAGCCTCTGTCACCCACGAATCAGAATACAAATACAAATCTCAGTTCAAAAAAAAGAATACAGATACAACTCAATTCGAGATCCTATTCTTGCTCGGACGGTTGTCATCGGGAACCTTCTCCCCCTCATATAATTGTTGTCCCCTGGACATTCCACGATTAAGTTAGACCATCGATTCGATGATGATGATCTTGAGTGCTTCACATAATCGATCGCAAGTCAGGTCCCCCACATCTGACCAATCAGAGGAGCGAGGCCGGCGAGGAAGGAAGGGCAATGCAGTGTTCTTGGCTTGCCGCATCAAGGAGGCGCCGGGCTACTTCTGCGATGTCATCGTGCTTGCCTATGCCTCGCTCCACTGGTACAACAAGGTGCTCGCAACGAAGACCGTCTCGCTCAAGTTCGACTGGGCCAATGGCTACTACCGCCTCGAAAGCAATCGAAGGAGAAGTAGGGGTTTGACCTTGAGGCTGGTCGATGATACATGCCGCCACATGTTGGCGAATGGGCCAATGGCAGCACCGACCGCAAAGGGGGGCCATGGGGATGGCGCCTCCTTCTCTCCAGCCTCCATAGCAGCGGCGCCTGCAGTCCTGCACTAACCCTCGCATATCGCGGGAAACTGAGCAGCAGCTGGCCACTGAAGTTGTCAAGGTCGCAGGCTCGTGGAGACTACGCCCCACCAGGTCGTCTTGGCCGCTTTGGAAAGAAGAAGAGGCTCGACAACGTGGTCGAAGGGGAGGGAGATGTGGCTGGAGACCGAATAAGGTAGATGAGAGCTGATCCATGGCTGTTGAAGGAGTTGGTCATGGCGGCGTCGACGGCGACGCAAGTGTGGTGAGTTTCACTGGTCATCAAGTCTAGAAGCTTCCCTGCAAGTCGGGACTCGGGACATGTGTGGTTTTTGTCCGTCGCTAATTTTTGAATCCACCTTCAGTTCAAGATTAGCCATGGAAGTCGAGACATGTTGGATCCTAAGAGACTCACCGGAACATATCTATACAAAGTCCTTCTAGCTGACTAAATCCGGCCATATATCATACTATACCTGAACATGATCATGCAGTGATTAATAATCCAACAAAGAATCTTATATCAGGGAGCTCGTTCACAAGAGAAGCTTGAAAACATCAAACGAGCCCTTGAGAGATGAGATGTGCAGACCAAATTACCTAATTTTGAGGTAGACCATGGGGCACAGGTATGTTATGGGGATCGACTACAGTGTTTGTAAATCTCAGTTATCATTCCTACATTTATTTTCCTTTTTTTTACTGACATACTTTGTCTTAATTTGAAGTTGTACATGCACAATATGGTATATCACCCAACACTTTGCATGGATTTCTAACTTTCTTTGAAACAGGAGACATCAGGCAATCAATTCTTTTGTCTGTTTTTGCTAATGAACATGTTCGCTACTCCTAGCCTAATATTGACAGGTCTAATATTTTGGTAGGCAAAGTCAGCAGATGACAACACATATGTCAATGGATGAGGAATTTTCGTTACTTGATAATCTATCCAGATTTGCATACCCATCTGATACTAATGGTTGAAACACATTTTTTTGGTATGTTATATTCATAGTATCATAACTTTTTTTATAGTTATAGTTTAATGCCATTTCTTGTTCTTTGATAAATGGAGATTGTCGTTATCTTGTATTTTGCTTCTTTGCTTTATGATGTTTTAGTTCAAGAATGCACATGGGTAACCTATCTAAGGACAATGGCACACTGTGAAGAAAGGGCTCAGAGATATGCAACTGAATCAATTGATGGATTTAGTTGCCATCATACTTTGTGCCTATTTGGGTTATTCTGCAAAAGAGATTCTACACACAACCTAACATTTTTTTGCGAGAATAAAGACATGACAAATTTGGGTTGTCCTTTGTAAAAATAATAATTAAGTTTGATGTCAATTTAAATGTGTTGTGTTTTTTAGGAGCAGGGTGCGGCATACTTTTATTTTCCGTTACAACGCATAGGCATATGTGCTAGTCTATCCCTAATAATAAAGCACGGATTGACTCCGTGGGTTCACCGTCACATTACGCTTCTTTTCGCGAATTTACGCTTTCAGGCTTTTTTCTTCAATGCGCTCCAGATTTAACTCCCTCCGTGTGGAATTTTACTTCTTGGCCTTCGAATTGGAATTGGAATTGGAAAAATAAAAAATCAGGAAAATAAACCTAGTCCTCCGAAATCGAACCCAAGACCTCCACTTCGGTGCCCAATAGTGCACCAAACAGAACTAGCATATGATGTTGTTTGAAGTACGCCGTTCGTGTTAATGAAATAGTCGTACCGCTGACCTGTAGTTTTGTTTTTTTAGGGGTCGCTGACCTGTACTGCTTCACTGGGCTTGAAAAATTGTACCGCTGGGCCTTCCCAAATAGAGTGTTAGGCCTTTGCTGGGCTGCAAGCCGCGTGGCTGGGGGTGACCGAACTAAGGTGAGCATCCATATTTTATGTTAGATTAGTCCCACATCGTTCGTTTAGATCAATTTGTAGCCCTTTATATATGTAGAAATTCTCCTATGACAAGCAAGTTGCCTAAGAAAGATTAACGTGAGAGCGGACAAGGTTATAAGAGGCCGGGCTGTCTTTGTGTGATTAAGGGCATGTATAATGGTTGATAAAATAGTCTTATCTTAAGTTTTGCATGTAAATTAAAGATGACAAAAAAACATGTCTACAATGGGTGATCTCTTAGCCTTATCTTTAATAATTAGTTATTCCTAAAAATATGGTGAGACAAATTGTGCTAAGAGATCATCTCTTGTCTTCTCTTAAATAAGATAAGACAAGCCTTCTCTTATGATTTCACTCTTAAAATAGAACCATTGTACATGCCCTAAAGCGGGATTATTGTGTGGGACAATTTGACTTCATCGCCTGATTGCACGCTGCTTGCCGGAATTATGGGAGATTCATGGCCTAATTTGAAAGCAGGAATGTGGAAAACTAGATTTAACGGTCGCAAAACAAAAATGACTCCTACTTAAACGGGATTGTGGAAAATTAATCATTGCGCTGTGTTATTTTATTTTAATTTCAAGCTCAAGACTTTGTGTTACTAATCTGATTTTAAACAGAAAATCAAGTGTGTTAATTGAACAATTCTATTTTTTGAAAACTTAATTGAACAGATCTAAAGTGAGGGAATTAACAAAAATTTGTGAGTTCCACAAGTTTTTCCTTCCATTCTTCATTCTGGCTAATTTTCTTTTTTGTTCTTTTACTGAAACTCTGGTGGACATGACGGCAATAACATTATTTTTACAACAATGATATTTTTCGAAAATGTCAACATTGCTGCAATTTGTGAATAAATTTTTAGAAAACATTTTATTGTATTTGTGAACAAATTTTCAAAATCACGCGATGAGATGTGAACAGAATGTCATATTGGAGTTTATGATTTATTTTTTCTCCCGTTGCAGCGCACAGGCCCTTTTGCTAGTCTATCTAATAATAAAGCATGGATTGACTCCGTGGGTTCACCGTCACAATACGCTTTCTTCTCATGTCATAATACGCTTTTACAATTTGTATAGACAAAATCGTAATATAAACGAGGTGATACTAATTTTATGGAATTTTCATCCGCCGTCTAAGAAAATTTAGTCCGAAGGCCGCTACGCGCCCAACAGGCTGGGCCTCGACCTGAAGTTCCGCATGCGACCTGGGCCACATCGTCAAGATGGAAAAATGATTCCTAATGGCCGGCTCCTGCCACTGCCAGGGCGGAAAAAGAATGAAAACTAATCCAATCCAATTGTGAATCGAACTCCCAACCTCGGCTTCCATCTATGGGGAAGTAGCCGGCCGCACGGTACTATGATAGCATGAGTTTCGATTTTTATTAGTCCCATATCGCTTCTTTAAATAAAATCAGCCAAGAAAGACCCGATAAATCCCACTCAAAAAGAAAGAAAAGATAACATAGAGGAAAGGAGGGGACAATCCAGACGCGGTGGGTGGCGGGATTCGACGGTCGGCGGGGTGCTCGTGCTGCCGGCCACGAACACACCACATAGAGGCAGGCAGGGAGGGGCCGGGGCGGTGATCGAGGTAGACTATGTCGGCGGCGGCTGCACATCAGGACTGGCGATCAGGAGGGTGCGGTGGCTTGTGTTGATGGGGACGACAGATTCAAGCAAACTCTTCGTAACCGATTCAACGATTCAACTTGATTGCATGGAGTTAGACCCGTATACAACATTGCCACACTGGCCGTCGATGTCTTGTCAGGCGTCAGTACATCCCCTGTCCATCCTCAACAGGATCACATACCACTACCAGATTCAGATGGCCATCATGTACGCCTTCACCGACGCCGGCTCCACCGCCATCGAGAAGGGCCGCGCGGTTGTGCTCACACAGTACTGCGCCTTTGCCGGCCAGCTCCGCAAGTGTCCCAGCAACGTGCCGATGTGGGGTCCTAAATGACCGCAGCATGTGTGCGCTCCTCCAGTCCTCAGTACATGCCCAACCGCAAAGTCTGCGGCTGTCTGCGACATGGAAGGAGAGAAGCTGGTGGCAGACTGTGCTGCTGGTACCTGAGTTCCTCTGCTCTGTGTTGTGTTCGCCGCTAGCAGCACCAACGTCCAAAACCCCGCCGACCGACGAACCCCGCCATCCGCCGTGTCCGGAGCTGGCCTCCACTCTGGATCTGTCGTCCCCATCAACACAAGCCACCGCACCCTCCTGATCGCCAGTCCCGATGTGCAGCCGCCGCCGACATAGTCTACCTCGATCACCGCCCCGGCCCCTCCCTGCCTGCCTCTATGTGGTGTGTTCGTGGCCGGCAGCACGAGCACCCCGCCGACCGTCGAATCCCGCCACCCACCGCGTCTGGATTGTCCCCTCCTTTCCTCTATGTTATCTTTTCTTTCTTTTTGAGTGGGATTTATCGGGTCTTTCTTGGCTGATTTTATTTAAAGAAGCGATATGGGACTAATCGGGAGAATCCACAAGCAGCTTCGCGATCAGGAGGGTGTAGTAGCTGCTTGTGGATTCTCCCGATCAGAGAGAGTAGGCTGGTAGTACGAGTTACTCTGTATTTTCATTGGACGCAGCATACGTGGGATGTTGCGACGCCCGCCGGACAGTGCGGCATGTCCGCTTGAACCCGTTTGTGATGATGCAGTCAGCCCAGTGGCAGCTTTGCGGGTTTTTGTTTGACGGCGGAGCCGCGGGATGACCCGTCCATCTTGCAACCTGACACAAGGGCACGGCAGGCACTGCTGGCCGGCAGCGCGGGATGCGGGAGGAGCTGTGGCATGCGGTCGCTGCCCTGCGGAGACGTGGAGGTGGATTGGATTGGGTCTTCCCTGACAAAGACAATCTTCATGGTACCTGAAGACTGCAGCTTTAGCTGCATGAGCGCGACCCACAAAAAAATGTAGATGTACATTTTCTTTGCGGGAAGTACGCACAGGACGCTCTTGCTCTTAATGAAAAAACTAACTACACACATGAGTCTTTGTTTTGCCACAAAGATAATCCTATTTCGGGTACAATGACCAACCAAGATCATGTAAAAAATAGACTTTGTGTCGGAAATTAAATAAACTCACAATGACAAAATAAATTTTCAATATCTCTAAGAAAAAATGAATTTGAGGTAACTTTAAATAATTATTAGCCTCCTTAGATTTCCTCAATTTCAAATTGTACCCGCATAATAAGGTTTAAAAATGCAGAAATTTTGTTGGAAATGGCATCAATGAGATTTTTTATAGTAAAAAACTCTCTTATTTTGTGCACAAAGACTACAACTAACATGCTAAAAAATCGACACTAGCAGTAGATACTCTATAGCTATAAATCTATGTATGAAATAATGCATGTCTTAGTAACTATTTTTGGCACTATTAAAGTTGAATTGTAAATTAAGCTTTCACTACTTATGCTATTAGTGCTTCACCATATTGAAATGATGGGCATGTACCCATGGAGTGTCCTAAACAATTATTATTACGCAAAGGATTTTATTTCTTCCGCTGCAACGCATGGGCATGTTACAGTACAGCTCAAGGCAGATCGTAGATTACATGGCTAAGCAGCCCACCTGTTTTTTGTAATTGTTTGTTGTGTTATTTAAATTAAATTGGTTTATGTATTCTGCTGGAGCAGTCACATGTCATACTAATTTCAGAAGAACAATTTCTAATTTAATAGTTAATGTATTGTTGGTCTAAAATGAAAATCTGAAACAAAAACAAAGTCACAATTTGTATTTATGCGACGAATAATGAAAGTTTCAAATGCTAAATTTAAACTAAGATTTTTGGAATAAACTATTGTCTCTAAAGCTTGTCTCATGTAAGCATCAACTAAATGTATTATATTAGCATGAATAATTGTTAAGTGCAACCAGCGGTCAGTTTTATTTGATTTTGAATAAACAAGATGGGCTATACATTATATGATCTCAGTAGCCTGATTTGAACCCCGTTGCAACGCACGAGCCCTTTTGCTAGTCTTTCCCTATCTTTCCCTATCTATCCCTAATAATAAAGTACGGATTGACTCCGTGGGTTCACCGTCACAATACGCTTTTTTTTGTGAATTTACGCTTTCATTTTTTTCATCTATATTATTTTCTACATCCAAGGTGGTACTACTATATCTGCGTATACTACATATACACGTAGACGCACTTAACGCCTGTCAGGACCCCGACTCAATGCCACATCGATCTAGCATGTAACACCCCATATCACTTTGCGGCCTCACGCACGGTATTCCCACGGGTGTCGCCTTACCTTTGCCCGGGACCGTTTGCGTCTTTTGGCACACGTATATGATAGTGTCGCTAGCATCCATATGGTAAGGAGCCCGGGCTGACATGGCTAGTCGTAAACCCAAAGTGGCACAAACTTACAGGGACAGGCATCCATGACCCAACATCGCACGTGTCGGTCATCAGCGAGTGAATCCAGGCTGTAGCACTGGGCTAGCAGGACTCCGGTGAACCGGGCTGTAGCGGGCTAACAGGACTCCGGTATTCATCGCGTGACATTTCCCCGAAGGGACAGACACAGGAACGAAGAAGGACACATGCCGGCCAGCCTAAGTGTTCCGGAGCAGTAGCAAGCTACCATGGCTCAGTGGAAACACTAGGAGACATTTCCCGGTAAGAGAGGCTACTAAGGATAAACAACTAGATAGTCAGATCCCACACATACCAAGCATTTCAACAACATACACACAATATGCTCGATATGTGCAGATACAACATGGCATCACAACATGACTCTACAACTCAGGTAATTATTCAATAGGCTCCGAGGAGCGAGATATTACAAACATGGGTCTCATGACCCAACACTCAGAGCATACAAATCAAAGCACAAGCGGAAGCTATCATGTCTGAGTACAGACGTCTATAAATGAAAAAGGCTGAAAGCCTGACTATCTACCAGATCCTGCCGAGGGCACAAGATCGTAGCTGAGGTAACAAGCTAAACGTCGAAGTCCACGCGGAACTACTAGTGAGACTGAAGTCTCTCTGCAAAACATAAAATAGGCAAACGTGAGTACAAATGTACCCAGCAAGACTTACATCAGATCTATCTACATATGCATCATTATCAACAAGGGGGTGGAGGGGTTTGACTGCAGCAAGCCAGCTTTGACTCGGTGGCTATCCTGAACTACGACTGCAAGTAACTCTTTTGAGGTGGCGCACACGAGTCCACATATTCACCATATCAATACACCACTATGGATCCGCTCCCGTCTCCCTACGAGAACGCCATCCATAGCACTCACGCTTATCTTGCGTGTTTTAGAGTATCCACTTTCACTTGTCTATGAACTGTACCAGGGGTCCAAGTTTCCATATCCGAGGAATCCGGCTATTCGAATAGATGATGTTAACCCTGCAGGGGTGTACTTCTTCACACACGCTTTCGCCACTTATCGCCCTGTACACGTCATGTACCTCGGCAACCTTCAAGCGGAAGCCGGGCGAGGGAGTCGACCACGACCTGACTAACCGAACAAGTCTCTAGTCCAGGTTTATCGCCTATTCGGGTTCCATCCGCAAGGAGATCCGGCCGGGGTGTCGCTTACGGCCCCAAACGGTGTGAGCAGGGTTCCCAAGCCCACCTCGACGGGTGGATCTACGCTTGGTACACCGTGCCACTGTGCCTAGTCTGTCCCAAGCCCACCTGTACCGGGTGCCACTTGGTAGACTACTAACACTACCTACAAACACCAGAAACTAGTTGCAACTCCTGGACAGAGATCATGTTGATTAATAAGTCGAGAGAGCTTGGAGCGCCCGGAGCCCAATGTGTGGTAGTAACTGATCATGGATCACAAACACAGAACTCAGTTCTTGAGGACGGCTGCAATGAGACAACCCACCATGTACTCCTACATGGCCTCTCACCGCTACCTTTACCAAATCGTGTTCACACACTTAGCTCACACACAGTAGGACATGTTCACACGCCTCTGATTCATCCCCGATGAATCAGACCTGACTCAACTCTAAGCAATAGCAGGCATGACAACAAGCATGAATGAGTAGGCACATCAGGGCTCAAACAACTCCTACTCATGCTAGTGGGTTTCATCTATTTACTGTGGCAATGACAGGTCATGCAAAGGATAAAGGGGTTCAGCTACCGCAGCGAGTATCAAAAATGTCGTTGTTGTCCTAATGCAGTAAAAGAGAGCAGGAGCGAGAGAGTGGGATTTTATCGGAATGAACAAGGGGGTTTTGCTTGCCTGGCACTTCTGAAGATAATATAGCTCTTCATCGGTGTCATCGATCACATCGTCGGTACACGTCTATCGAGAGGGGACAATTACCGGCAAATACAGAAAAACACGATCAATGCAATGCACAATATGATGCATGCTATGACATGGCAATATGAATGTGTTTTGGGCTAATGCACCTAAAGCCAGATTAAATGAAGTTGGTTTGAATACAAGATTCAAATTCAAACTCCATATGTGATTATTCAAATGACATTTAAATGATTTGTGCTAAACAGCAGCTATAAGTTGTTCTAACATGCATGAAAATGGTACAGATGGATTCCTTGAATTTTTCTGATAATTTTTCATATATAATTTATTTAATTTGGAGTTACGGTTGAATTTCTATGAATTTTAGAAGTTTTAGGCATTTTCTGGAATTTCCTGAATAATATTAAATCCAGAAATGATTATGGCGTCAGCACCACGTCACAGTGACGTCAGCAGGGTCAACTGGGCTGGCTCGGGTCAAACCTGACATGTGGGGTCCACACGTCAGTGACACAGGAGCTAATCCCGGTCAAACCCAGCGCTGACTGGGGTTTGACCAGGGGTGGGCCCACTGTCAGTGGCTGTGGGTTGTTTAATTTAGCTGGGTTAGCTCCTAATGACGGAGCCACGTCAGCTCCTGCCGGAGTTTCGCCGGCGGCGACCATTCCGCACGGCGGCGCGGCTCGGATTTGAGCTAGGGGCAATGGTTTGGCGCGCTGAGCGCACCGGGGAGGAGCTCTTGCACTCGCGCATCTAATGGACCAGACGGGTGGTCACGGGGCAGCCGGAATCTCGCCGATGACGAGCTTTGGCGGCGACCGGAGTTCGGGCGTCGATGGAAACGACGACACCGTGCACGGGAGGGTCCACGGTTAGCACCTACGCGTTCTACGAGAGCTCACGAACCCAACGGAGGCACGCACGGGACCAAATGGCCACCGGAGCCTCGTCGACGATGAGCTCGTGCGGCGGCGTGCTGTCGGGGGAGAGAGGCGCGGCGGCTACGGCATGCTAGAGAGATAACGGAGAGGGGGAGGATGATCAGGAGCTCACGGCGGGGTCGTAGATGATCTCAGCGGCCTCGGGGACGGCCTGGTGACGACGAATCGGTCGACGGCGGCCGTCGGTGCAGGGAACGAAGATGGCGTCGGCGACGGTGCTGCTGGGCATCCAGGGGGTCTTCTGGTCGCGTGAGACGACGAGGAGGATGAGGGAGGACCGGCGGAGCTCGGGAGCGTGTCGGGGAGGAGAGGGGGTAGCGGTGGCCGCGAGGGAGCTCGTCGGTGGCGGCGGCTCCGTTCGGTCCGGGCGAGAGAGAGGGAGCAGAGGAGAGAGGGGATGCAGCGGGGAAGGAAGAGGAGCGAGGGGACACGAGGCCTCGTCGTGGCGTCGCTAGGGAGGCCGGGGGAAGCAGGAGGTGGCCGGGAAGCAGGAGGTGGCCGGGGCGCGTGGCCGCGCGCGCCGGGCGCGTGCCCGTCCTCCTGGCAGGGAGGAAGACGACAGGGGAGGGAGTGGAGATGGGCTGGGCCGGCTGGGCCGGTTGGTGGGCGCCAGGTGGGCTGCAGGTGAGTTAGGTAGGCTTCTGCTCTTTTTTATTTTTTTCTTCTGTTTTGTTTTATTTAATATCTTTTGCCATTGTTTTTGAATTTTAAACAAATTCAAACAATGCCAAAAACTCCTCTGAATAATTTTATTTGGCTAGATGGACTTTTCCAAAAGCTCATAAAATATTTCAGGGGTATTTGAAATTATATTCTAATTATATGAATATAATTCAAATTCAAATAGCTAATGATTTAAATTCAAAGTCCCAAAAATAAATCCTTAAAAATGTTCAATATTTTGGTTGGGACCAGAACCCTTGCCAAAAATTATCAAACATTTAAGAAGAACATTTTGGAACAATGAATGAGATTTTAGGGTTTTTGCCCTTCTTTTATTTAGGATTTTGAGGCTTCCAATTTTCCTCAGTTCAAGTTTCCAAATTTAAACATGATGCACAGATGGAAGCAATCCTAGGTCAGGCCAGAACTAGGGATGTGACAACTCACCCCCACTAAACAAGAATCTCGGCCCGAGATTCAAGTGTAGGGTAAGACGATGGGGAACGCAAACTAGTATAATCTTCACGATCCAGGGTGCACTTCATAAAAGCGTTGATTCGATCACCATCATTGCCTTGAAGTCTTGCTCTGAGAAATCCTGCCAACATGACATGAAGAGGAAAGGAAAACTCTAGAAGGATCGATCTTCTCGAAGACCGAACAACTCAGGATCAACTCATGGGATGAGACATTGTCACATCTCTCGAGCTGAGACACGAAGCATACATCTGAGGAAATGGAGTGGAGCAGATGACGAGGTTTACCAGGTAGACTACAATTCCACACTTAGAAAGGTGGTAAACGATTGTCATCGTAGCGAGGAGTTGAGTTGCCATGATACCACGACGAAACATCCTGGAGGAGGGTGATTCGTAGATTATTACCTTAAGTGGCAAAAAGAATTACTTTTGATTCCGAGACCATTGAAACTCTTTATACCAGCCTAAGGCAAATCTCGAGCGATCGTTTGGAGGGGTTCGGTAGAATGGCATACTCGAACTTGGATGATGTGGATTACCTTGTTGAAGACAACGTAATGGATGAATTTGCTTACCACCGGAAATGGAAGAGACCCATGGTAGAATGGCACATTGGTGGTGCAAGCTGGGAACAAAAATGCAAATGCTGGGAATGATTCTGGTAACTGGGAAGAACCCGACAATAGAGGGTGAATTCACTGTTTGAAAAGGTCATAGCATTGCCGAGGAAACTGAGAGCAATCCCAGTTAGTGCCGATGATAACACCTAGCGCTTGTGCGTGCTCTCAAGAACTTGAGCATTTCCATATTCATCAAGGTTTTACCAACATCCGTGTCAAGGATCCTGGCAACACAACATACCACCATGATGAACAACGATGGACGATGCAGATGCATAGGAAGATAACATCAACTCAGATTTCACCCTAGCGAGGCCAAGGAAACAAAATCTGGATGATCGACCGAGAGACATTTAGCACTCTGCTTCTAATGTTCTCCTTGACGTGCTAGTGTAACCCATCCATAGATATGGTTTGCTAACTAGAACATCAAGTAAAGGTCGGACTTCGGGAACACAAAAATCATAAGGCACAACTAGGGAGTGAATCCTACGAAGTCCTTATGGAAGGTGGCCAACTTCTTCAATCAAGATACTACAATAATAGGTCTTCCGGCTGGGTGTGTTGGCCACGACATCCACTTTACCGGTTATCGAGGGACCAATATTATAGTTCTTGGGAAATATTCCAACCATCATATCTGCCTGAGACTCAGATCTGGTTGGTGTCAGGATATTCCAGACTCATCGAGTCTAGGAAGAAAAATGAAAGTTTGCAACACAAATCGACGAGATGACGTTGCGAGATTCCCAGGAAATGAACTACGATAGCAAGATCCAAAACATGAGCTGGTTCTACTACAAACATGTGAACACGTTGTTCCACATGGTAGTCTTACAATAAAACACTACCGAGTTCTGGTTGGGAGCCATCATCGAGGATATCGAAGTCTTTACGCAAGTCCATGGATTAGATCCCAAGCATAGACTTCTTTTCCTTGAACAAGTCAATCAGTGGCTTGGTGTGCTAGGATATACATATGGAATGAAGATGATCAGTCTAACAGACCACAGAATTCTTCGCACGTGCATGACCGACTTGGGATGATTCCAAAGGAGCAAAACAAACTTTCTCGAATTCACGACGGCAACTTACATCAAAATGCAGTGAATCAAAGGAAGTCACTCCTTTCATCAAACAAGTACTTCATGAGCTAGCATGAAGAAAATGCTTTCAAAAGTTTCCAACACTAACTTAATGTTCAACAACATCATGGAGGAGATAAGGATGTTGTCAATGGGCTCAACAACAACTCATCGGAATTTCCATATCACTGGACTTCCACCATCATGTGAACACGGTGATAGCATTGATCAGACCCAAAAGATATAATGGTGTATGCTCGAGGGATCAACCACGAGTAAGACAACATTACGAACATCGTTGGTTCTGACTTGATTTGACGATAGCCCACACTCAAATCAAAGGATTGATAAGACAATAGGTCCAGCAACTGATCACAGGGACCAATCGATGAAGATATCATCTTTCTTCAATACACACTACACAAGAATATCCCTTTGGAACGAACTAAGTCAGGCAAGCTTTTATCTTCCAATCCTCCAAGTTGTTGTCTAGCTTAACCAACTAGCTCCGGGATATCCATCACAGATTCTTGGAGAAAGGGTGGTTCACAAGAAACCAACTTGATCACGAGCTCAACATAGCGGTCAGGTGACAACCTGGTAATACTTCCGAGAAGATCTTCGGAAATCACGAACCACCGATATGTTACTAAGCTCGAGAACAATCTTGCTTTTCAGGGCAAGATGATATGATCAAATGAGCGGGGACTTGACAAAATCCTACTCATCAATCAAAGAGTGCACCAGGAAATAAGGACTAGGTAGCACGATCAGTCTTAGAAGGATGATTCAAAAACCAACATGCTAAGAATGAAATTATTATCCTTTAACCGCCAAGCAACGAGGTTGCTGGGAGTATTGATTTCACACATCTCAATTCATTTGTCGGTATTCCGGTTGCATCAACACGAGGGCCGAGGAATGACTAATGATGGTGAGAAGTATCACTACGTCAAAATTCATGAGAGTTGGTGCAGTTCTCATGACAATTCTGACATAAAGGGGTAATACTCCAAGGTAGAACAGAACAAAAGCTGGATTGGCATTTGATCTGCGGAATACAACTACTTTGACCCAATCCTAGATATGGATGAGGTACTGGAGTTTGTTTCTCCTATTCATTCTGAAATAGAATGGCTTGGCGGACCACAAGGGTAATAGGCATCGACGAACGAATGCACGCATACTCTTGACTATCAATTGATAGACGAGGGTCAGAAGACAACTAAAGGGGGACAACTCAAAGGAACATACGATTTTCTGAGTTGTGGATGCATGATTTAGCATGTCGAACGAATTCCACATATTTCTTCCGGATAACCCATGCAGAAAGGTAGAACTGGCAGAGTCACAATGTAGAATCAAGAACCCATCGAGAGCACTCTGATTGTGATCTTTCGATCAGCGAGGAACATCTGCCATAAGCGGTTCATAGTATTCGGAAGAAAGGAATACCACGAACATCGAGGACTAATGCAAAGGTTACTAATAACCTAAAGGAACGAGCAAAACTATCAACATGAAGCAAGTAGGGTGAATCTCGGGTTCAAAACCCAGGGATAGAATACCTACTACTAAGTAGCATCACGGGATGCTTTCGAGAATGATGGCCAGAATCATCACACTGGGAACACAAATCATGGCTAAATTACTAGATGATCCCCTAAGACACCTAGGGTCATAATACTAGCTCCAACATATATGTCAAGGCAATAAAGTACCTCAACTCACTGATTGGTGTGATTAATCTGACCAAAGGCACATCGGAAACAGGAGGAAGGGATTTGCAAATGCATCCGACTATTTAGAAACCTGGGATGACTCGGACAACATAACGGCTGTAAATGCTCAGAAAAGATTTGAGACATCCACAAAATGGTGGCATAACCACTCAGAAGCACAATATCAAGGTTTCGAGATCAACAGTTAACGTACGGAAGTAGTAGAAACTGAACTCAAGCTTAAATCCAACAATCTATAAGTCTACGGACTAGTAATACGTGATCCTGATAGAAAGAAGAGAAAGCCTAGTTTCTTAACCTCGTAGGAAAGATAAGATGACTCAGATCAGAAGGGCATGAGGTATAAGGAGTAAAAAGAGCCTTACGTTCCATCCCACAATCAATTCCCTTATATAACTAAAGAATTTCTAGACTCAACTTCGACCAGTTTGGCTTGGTAATCCTACAGGCAGTCAAGCTCTGATACCAACGCTGTCAGGACCCCGACTCAATGCCACATCGATCTAGCATGTAACACCCCATATCACTTTGCGGCCTCACGCACGGTATTCCCACGGGTGTCGCCTTACCTTTGCCCGGGACCGTTTGCGTCTTTTGGCACACGTATATGATAGTGTCGCTAGCATCCATATGGTAAGGAGCCCGGGCTGACATGGCTAGTCGTAAACCCAAAGTGGCACAAACTTACAGGGACAGGCATCCATGACCCAACATCGCACGTGTCGGTCATCAGCGAGTGAATCCAGGCTGTAGCACTGGGCTAGCAGGACTCCGGTGAACCGGGCTGTAGCGGGCTAACAGGACTCCGGTATTCATCGCGTGACATTTCCCCGAAGGGACAGACACAGGAACGAAGAAGGACACATGCCGGCCAGCCTAAGTGTTCCGGAGCAGTAGCAAGCTACCATGGCTCAGTGGAAACACTAGGAGACATTTCCCGGTAAGAGAGGCTACTAAGGATAAACAACTAGATAGTCAGATCCCACACATACCAAGCATTTCAACAACATACACACAATATGCTCGATATGTGCAGATACAACATGGCATCACAACATGACTCTACAACTCAGGTAATTATTCAATAGGCTCCGAGGAGCGAGATATTACAAACATGGGTCTCATGACCCAACACTCAGAGCATACAAATCAAAGCACAAGCGGAAGCTATCATGTCTGAGTACAGACGTCTATAAATGAAAAAGGCTGAAAGCCTGACTATCTACCAGATCCTGCCGAGGGCACAAGATCGTAGCTGAGGTAACAAGCTAAACGTCGAAGTCCACGCGGAACTACTAGTGAGACTGAAGTCTCTCTGCAAAACATAAAATAGGCAAACGTGAGTACAAATGTACCCAGCAAGACTTACATCAGATCTATCTACATATGCATCATTATCAACAAGGGGGTGGAGGGGTTTGACTGCAGCAAGCCAGCTTTGACTCGGTGGCTATCCTGAACTACGACTGCAAGTAACTCTTTTGAGGTGGCGCACACGAGTCCACATATTCACCATATCAATACACCACTATGGATCCGCTCCCGTCTCCCTACGAGAACGCCATCCATAGCACTCACGCTTATCTTGCGTGTCTTAGAGTATCCACTTTCACTTGTCTATGAACTGTACCAGGGGTCCAAGTTTCCATATCCGAGGAATCCGGCTATTCGAATAGATGATGTTAACCCTGCAGGGGTGTACTTCTTCACACACGCTTTCGCCACTTATCGCCCTGTACACGTCATGTACCTCGGCAACCTTCAAGCGGAAGCCGGGCGAGGGAGTCGGCCACGACCTGACTAACCGAACAAGTCTCTAGTCCAGGTTTATCGCCTATTCGGGTTCCATCCGCAAGGAGATCCGGCTGGGGTGTCGCTTACGGACCCAAACGATGTGAGCAGGGTTCCCAAGCCCACCTCGACGGGTGGATCTACGCTTGGTACACCGTGCCACTGTGCCTAGTCTGTCCCAAGCCCACCTGTACCGGGTGCCACTTGGTAGACTACTAACACTACCTACAAACACCAGAAACTAGTTGCAACTCCTGGACAGAGATCATGTTGATTAATAAGTCGAGAGAGCTTGGAGCGCCCGGAGCCCAATGTGTGGTAGTAACTGATCATGGATCACAAACACAGAACTCAGTTCCTGAGGACGGCTGCAATGAGACAACCCACCATGTACTCCTACATGGCCTCTCACCGCTACCTTTACCAAATCGTGTTCACACACTTAGCTCACACACAGTAGGACATGTTCACACGCCTCTGATTCATCCCCGATGAATCAGACCTGACTCAACTCTAAGCAATAGCAGGCATGACAACAAGCATGAATGAGTAGGCACATCAGGGCTCAAACAACTCCTACTCATGCTAGTGGGTTTCATCTATTTACTGTGGCAATGACAGGTCATGCAAAGGATAAAGGGGTTCAGCTACCGCAGCGAGTATCAAAAATGTCGTTGTTGTCCTAATGCAGTAAAAGAGAGCAGGAGCGAGAGAGTGGGATTTTATCGGAATGAACAAGGGGGTTTTGCTTGCCTGGCACTTCTGAAGATAATATAGCTCTTCATCGGTGTCATCGATCACATCGTCGGTACACGTCTATCGAGAGGGGACAATTACCGGCAAATACAGAAAAACACGATCAATGCAATGCACAATATGATGCATGCTATGACATGGCAATATGAATGTGTTTTGGGCTAATGCACCTAAAGCCAGATTAAATGAAGTTGGTTTGAATACAAGATTCAAATTCAAACTCCATATGTGATTATTCAAATGCCATTTAAATGATTTGTGCTAAACAGCAGCTATAAGTTGTTCTAACATGCATGAAAATGGTACAGATGGATTCCTTGAATTTTTCTGATAATTTTTCATATATAATTTATTTAATTTGGAGTTACGGTTGAATTTCTATGAATTTTAGAAGTTTTAGGCATTTTCTGGAATTTCCTGAATAATATTAAATCCAGAAATGATTATGGCGTCAGCACCACGTCACAGTGACGTCAGCAGGGTCAACTGGGTTGGCTCGGGTCAAACCTGACATGTGGGGTCCACACGTCAGTGACACAGGAGCTAATCCCGGTCAAACCCAGCGCTGACTGGGGTTTGACCAGGGGTGGGCCCACTGTCAGTGGCTGTGGGTTGTTTAATTTAGCTGGGTTAGCTCCTAATGACGGAGCCACGTCAGCTCCTGCCGGAGTTTCGCCGGCGGCGACCATTCCGCACGGCGGCGCGGCTCGGATTTGAGCTAGGGGCAATGGTTTGGCGCGCTGAGCGCACCGGGGAGGAGCTCTTGCACTCGCGCATCTAATGGACCAGACGGGTGGTCACGGGGCGGCCGGAATCTCGCCGGTGACGAGCTTTGGCGGCGACCGGAGTTCGGGCGTCGATGGAAACGACGACACCGTGCACGGGAGGGTCCACGGTTAGCACCTACGCGTTCTACGAGAGCTCATGAACCCAACAGAGGCACGCACGGGACCAAATGGCCACCGGAGCCTCGTCGACGATGAGCTCGTGCGGCGGCGTGCTGTCGGGGGAGAGAGGCGCGGCGGCTACGGCATGCTAGAGAGATAACGGAGAGGGGGAGGATGATCAGGAGCTCACGGCGGGGTCGTAGATGATCTCAGCGGCCTCGGGGACGGCCTGGTGACGACGAATCGGTCGACGGCGGCCGTCGGTGCAGGGAACGAAGATGGCGTCGGCGACGGCGCTGCTGGGCATCCAGGGGGTCTTCTGGTCGCGTGAGACGACGAGGAGGATGAGGGAGGACCGGCGGAGCTCGGGAGCGCGTCGGGGAGGAGAGGGGGTAGCGGTGGCCGCGAGGGAGCTCGTCGGTGGCGGCGGCTCCGTTCGGTCCGGGCGAGAGAGAGGGACCAGAGGAGAGAGGGGATGCAGCGGGGAAGGAAGAGGAGCGATGGGACACGAGGCCTCGTCGTGGCGTCGCTAGGGAGGCCGGGGGAAGCAGGAGGTGGCCGGGAAGCAGGAGGTGGCCGGGGCGCGTGGCCGCGCGCGCCGGGCGCGTGCCCGTCCTCCTGGCAGGGAGGAAGACGACAGGGGAGGGAGTGGAGATGGGCTGGGCCGGCTGGGCCGGTTGGTGGGCGCCAGGTGGGCTGCAGGTGAGTTAGGTAGGCTTCTGCTCTTTTTTATTTTTTTCTTCTGTTTTGTTTTATTTAATATCTTTTGCCATTGTTTTTGAATTTTAAACAAATTCAAACAATGCCAAAAACTCCTCTGAATAATTTTATTTGGCTAGATGGACTTTTCCAAAAGCTCATAAAATATTTCAAGGGTATTTGAAATTATATTCTAATTATATGAATATAATTCAAATTCAAATAGCTAATGATTTAAATTCAAAGTCCCAAAAATAAATCCTTAAAAATGTTCAATATTTTGGTTGGGACCAGAACCCTTGCCAAAAATTATCAAACATTTAAGAAGAACATTTTGGAACAATGAATGAGATTTTAGGGTTTTTGCCCTTCTTTTATTTAGGATTTTGAGGCTTCCAATTTTCCTCAGTTCAAGTTTCCAAATTTAAACATGATGCACAGATGAAAGCAAGCCTAGGTCAGGCTAGAACTAGGGATGTGACAACGCCCGACCCAGTTAGTTGATTCCGACTCCACGTGCATATGGCGGACGCCATCACTCCGGACTCGATCTCCAGCGCCGCCGCCATGCAAGCCATGCCGCACCTGGACGACGGCATCGTCTACGAGATCCTGCATCGGCTCCCCACCAAAGAAGCGTACCGTCTCGCAGCCGTCTGCCGGAAGTGGCGTGCGGTGAGGCGGCGGGCCTCGGTGCGGCCTGGTTCCTCTGGATCGAGCCTTGGCTCTCCCGAGGCGTGCTGTTGCAGGCTTGGATCGGGGGTGCTCTCCTGTCCCAACTAATCAACTACAGGTCAAGAACAAATCGGCGCTGGATCCGTTGACCTAGCCGCCGCAAGCGCCTGCCGTCTCGCCCGAGCAGGCGGCAAATCAATGGATGCCAAGGAGGAGCGAATAAGCGAAGCAAGGGGCGAGTGTTCTGCCGCAGTCAAACATGGTCGATGGGACGCTCCAGGTCATAGAGCAAATACAAGGCTGCAGTTGAGCCTGTTCAACATGGTTCATGCTCATTGTGGAAATTTCGCATGCCGTGTCTGCCAGCCAAGGCACATCGAGAGAAAGGAGTTGGCGACTAGCAGGTTTCAAGTTGTGGATATTTCTCATCTTCTTTACATTTTTTTGGCTCACCCTTCATTGGGGATTAGCAGCAATTTCAAGTTGTATAACAATATAGCAGATATTCCTCACCTTAATCTCCAGCCCGTCTCCTTTCTTGCTTCAAGTTTATGTTTCACATGCATGTCATATGTTCCAATAAATAATGCCTGGGACAAGTACTAAACTACTAATGGCATGGAGACAGTAGAATAATCAATCTAAATAATTCGGTGATAGGTTAGATGTATGTTCCAAATGTATACATAAACATATATTTCATAAGCAAAGAAATACAGGCATCTGAAACGCGGCCGGCATAGTGTCCGACTGTCATCGTAAGATGTTCCTTCAATGAATTCTTTGGTTGAACTTAGATCCGTTGCAAGGGCTCTGGAATGATGTGTTATCTGCTACATACTTACAATAAAGATATTTATAGGAGGATTTGTAGTAGCCAACTTGCATCGATCAATTTTACAAGTACGTGCACTACGTTTGTATACAAACAATCTGAAAGTGGGAGGTTTAACTTTTTTATTAGATTGCAAAAAATGGATCATGATGTTTTTTTTGAATCATGAACGTTGGGCCAGAGGCCCACCTTGTTTGAGTGTTTTGGAATCCGATAATTAGATAAATGACCACCATCTCCATCACCAACCATCTCAGTGCTATCTCCGGTTTTCGAATTAATGTATGAAAAAAGGATCAATCAATTATTCCTTTCTCCTGTTGCAACACACGGGTTAGGTTCGTGCCTTGGTGCTCCTCGCCGGTGCAATTTCCCAACCATACTCTTCGTATCACCATGTTCTCCTTTTTGCTGAAGGAACTCTTCTTTCAGTGGTCGTTCTCAGAATATTTTGGAGAGATTGAAAACATGGGATCATATGGTGGCTGAGGAAGGCGGACATCCTTGATTGCCTGTTGCCTTCTGGTTCAGAGGTAAATCAAAAGTACTCCTGCCTTACTTAAGGACGGATTAAATGTGAAATATTATTGTTTGTTCAATTTGTGTTCTATTTAGTGGATTCTGAAAAAATAAACCAGTACGGTGGTATCTACCAAACAGAACCGTGGCATGTCTTTCTCATGGAAGTGGTGTGTGAGGAAGAATGCAGCAATGAGGATTGCTATGTCAATTCTGTTGTTGTAGCAAAGTATTGATCTGATAGTCATATGTATATTATGTTATCACCTTACAAAGTAACAAGTGAGTTGAAGATCACAAAGTTATGTTTAACTATCTAGAGGTTAACTCCTTAATTGGTTTACTGAAGTGATTATCTAGAGCTTGTGAGGAAAAGGAGAAAAGCCAAGAAGCCTGGGCACATTGCAGTGACCTGATGTGTGACATGCCTGCATCTTTTTCCAAGAGATCATTAATGTGTCATAGCGATTGACAACTACACATGTTAGAAAAATTTCTGCACGCAATACAACTGAGCATGTTATTCTGAATAGTGATGGTCGAACTCTTGCTTATACAAGTATCTTGTGGCGACTAGCCATGTATGGATTTCGCTTGGAGGATACTAGCATAGTATAGAGGCTAACATAATTCTAGAAGGGTAATTTTAGTCTAAGCACATAGATGTAAAGATGATATCCTTCAATACCATGTACTCCCTATTTTTTCTACTTATGTCTTCATCTTGCAACAAATAACAGGAAGATATAATCCTCTGACCTCAAGTATGATTTCATAACTGTAGGTATTGCAGCAAGTGTTATCAAGATTACTTGAGTCCATTGGTATAAAAATGTTTAATGAAGCATCTTTGCACAACAAAGGAAGATTAATTATGGAAAAATGGCACATAAGAATAGGGAGAACAAACTTTCTGCACTTTGAGACAACATGGATCGATGCCCATCGTATTTACGGATTCTCCGTAGTTGAGAATGTTTTGTTTTCATCAGGTTGATTTATCGCAATTGACATGCATATACTAGCAACCATTTCGCCTAAACCCGGTTATGACCAAGTTGTGCATTTGTTTGTAGACTGTTTGGTTGATCTCAACAATTCCCCTTATACCCGCTAATGACTATGTTTTCCCTTTCATGTACGTATGGCATGCACCTTCATCGGTGAGAAGGGTCGGCAAACCATCTCGATGAGCTTAGGAGCAACACATCATCAGCGGCAGGAGCTTCGCTGTACTGGAGAACCAAGAACAGAAGTTTTGCCATACTAGAGAACCAAGAATAGGGAGTACAGAGGAGAAAAGAGCCAGAAGATGCGTGTGGTAAATTATAGATTTAGTACAAAATATATTTTCTATTTCAGAATAGATATCATTTTAAATATGTTGAGTACTTTGAATATGGTTTTTCTACTTGCAAGATTTTTCTGAATATTGTTTTTCTACTTGCAAGGTTTTGTTTCAGTGATAATTATTGTTTAGGTTTCTAATCATTTATTTTTTTTATACCCGTTGCAACGCACGGGCCCTTTTGCTATAATCTCTCCCTATAATAATAATAATAATAATAATAATAATAATAATAAAGCACGGATTGACTCCGTGGGTTCACCGTCATAATACGCTTCTTTCTGTGAATTTACGCTTTCGGTTTGAATTTAAAACATATACATGAGGTGGTACTAAAAAACCGTTATACCAGTTTATATACGTGAAGTCAGTTTCGATCAAAATTTACATCCGTGTCGATCAAACAGTCTGCTGGGCCCTCAAATCTCTCCACGGTGGCCTCTCTTATGGGCCATGGGATGGGCCTTTTATTTTGGACCGTGAGCCACGCTGGAAAAAAAATGTTAAAGTTGGAGATTGAACCTGTGACTTCAAGCCCTATCAAATAGGCAACGACTATGACCAACTGAGCTATCGTTATTTGATGTTCAATAATACCACCTTGCCCATTTAGATATACTTATACCAGTTTATATAGGACATGCATGCTTCACGTAATATCAACAAGAAGCCTTATAGATAACAGTGTGAATTGTCGGTATGAAGGAAAAATGTATCTTCATATTTAGCAAAATTGCGGGCTGTCTTTGGGGTATTAAAAAAAGGAAGGATGAGGCTATTAAAAGTGAAGATTATGGGCTCCCTTGTGATGAGGGGGTATAAAGGAAGGAAGGAAGGATCTTCATAGTCAAACGGAATTGTGGCTGTTTTTGGGCTATAATGAAGGATTGGGCGAACTAAAAATGAAGAATAAATTCCTGAAACGGAATTGTGGGATGTCTAATTCCTATTAAAACGGAAAAGGATGAGGCGAACTAAAAGGAAGGATGGACCTTTGGGTTGCAAGTATATACACATGCACGATGATGGACGTGCGCGCATATACCCGATATTCGACCGTGCTTTTCTCACGCCTTCGACAATTAGACCTTTTTTAGCCGAACACATACGACCACAACAACAATAAAAATCCATTCAGATAAACAAGAGCTTGACTCGTGCTTCGTGAATGATTAGTTTTGCCTTTCATTCTATGTCAATAGTCTCAAGCCTACGTCACATTCAATTTATGAATTTTTAATTACTCACACCAATATACTCATCCAGATGTCATCAACCTCCTAGACTATGTCCCAAGTCCGACCGTTATTCTTGTTCCCGTGCACCGCGATCCATACCATCCACGGACATGAACTAGAGGTTGCAAATTCTATCATCACCTCAACATAGTCATTGAAATGTCGCTCCTATGTAATATTTCGTGTCACTTTGTTAGACTGGTTCGTAAGAGTTTAGATCAGTGAGCCTCAAGTTATTGCAGTTTCAAAGCTCTCTCACACCATGAACAGAACATCAATAGTTGACATTACTGCACTACTCCTTCAACCCCTTTCCTTCTAGAACTAGGAAATCTATGAACGCATTAATTGTTTTTTGCAAACACAATATGGTTGAAAACACAAATCTTTTTTATGTTGAGAATAATTCACGTCGATCAAAAATTAAATAATAATAATTATATTATTTTATGTTATGAAAGTTATTTTCTCCCGTTGCAACGCACGGGTATTTTTGCCAGCCAGCGGTCGCTTCGGTCGTACGTCGTCGGTGTTTTTGCGAAAGAGCCCCTATATTACTTTGAAATAAACCCGCAGTCCTGTTTAAGTGGATCTGATAAAACCGTTTTGACAAAAAACACCCTGCCGCATTTGCCCGTGTCCGCCGCCGCCGACCGCAACCAGCGCCTCCACGCGCGGGCGGCTCACGCCCGTGCCTCCCTGCCGCCCCGCGCCGCCGCCCACCGGAGCTCCGCTACCGGACCAACGCGCCGCCATGCCCTCCTCTCCTTCTTCCTTCCCCTCCCTTTTGTTCTATTTCTCACATCCCCCCTCTCTCTTCTTCGCAGGAAGCGGAAGCCATGGCCCTGGACCTCCATGCCAGACCGCCGCCCCGCGCCGGCCGGCCATCGGAGCGCCGCCGCCGGACCAACGCGCCGCCCTGCCCTCCTCTCCTTCTTCCCTCCCTTCCTCTGGTTCTATTTCTCACATCCCTCTCTCTCCCCTTCACAGGAAGCGGAAGCCATGGTCGTTGGATCTCCATGCCGGACCGCCACCCCACGCCGGCCGGCCACCGGAGCGCCGCCTCCGGAACAACGGGGGTTGCCGCGCTGGACCGCAAGAGGATGCACTGGTTGTGCTCGACGGAGATGGGCCCTGTGTGCGTGCCCCCGCAGCCTGGACGAAACTCCGGCGAGGCCATGAGCTCCCGAGTCCCAACCCGGGCGTAGGAGCGTACGGGAGCGTCGTCGTGGATCCTGCGCGTCCTAGGGCCGCCGAGGCCACGGGCTCCCAAGCCGGGCATAGGTGCGTACTGGAGCAACGCCCGCCTGGGCGAGGTCCTCCTGCTTCTGGAGGAGGCGAACAAGCCGAGCCAAGCCATGAGGCGCCCGTGGCCAACACAGTGTATCTTGCAGTTGAACTATCTGATGTTTTTTCTACGTATCTGTGTCATTGACCCATTGTCTAGAGTGTGATTTCACACGTTTGATTTCAGCCAATCATCTATGAAGTGCGACCTTTCATGCTTGAATTCTACAATATCCACTGATGAATTTCATGCTTTTAGTGAACCTCAACAAATTCATGGAAAACGTATTTAATTTTGCTCATCTGATTCGCTTTGCTGCATTATTAGTATGCCTGCCTGACTCCAAATGCAAACCTATAGCCTATAATAAATCCCAGTTTTTTTAATCAAGTTTAAACATTTCAGTTCCGTTTTTGGGTTGGAATTTATCAGTGGCCATGTAAGACTGGAAATTGCTCACCACGTGTTCCTTAATGTATATTGTGCCAATAGCTATTAAACCTTCGATATGCTGGAGGGTGATGAGGTAATGGAGCTAAACATAGATTGAAGATTCTGTCATGAGTTCCTCAGAGAAGATAGAACAAATGAGTATGGAGATCCAGCTGTTGAAGACGCCGAGGGACAAGAACATTCAGGAGTTGTTCGCCTAATGGGTTGGTGAGAACAAGAATACAGTTAACATCATCACAGAGCCCTGCACATCTCGCATGCGAGGCAGTATGTCCCTTTTTCTTTAGCACAACTCATATGTCTTCCTACCGGGGAGCGTTCGTAATACTTTGCCTGATTCTATTATGGATTACCCATTTTGTTTACAAGTTGACGTACTTATTAATTTGGTGTCGTATTAACTACACCGGAGTCTATTCTTGTGCAAAGGAAATTTGATTGGGATTGGCCGCACATCTTAAATGCATCTAGAAAATTAACCACAGATAGATTTCACTCTTATCGCCCTTCTATTCAATACATTTTGATTGCTGAAATTTGAAACAATGACCAGGTTCTGTAGGAAGCACAAGAAAGTGGGTATGAAAGCTATGAGACGATGGCCAATACAGATATTGATAGGGCTGGAATATCATTAGAGTCCGGCGCCAACGAATACACATAGCGACTTAAAGTGTGACAATATATTCATAAATAGTCCTGATGGAACAGTGAAGATCGGCGACTATATGGTCTGGCGACATTATTGCATCAATGGAAAAAAGCAAAGTGTCAAAGGTGTGTGACATTGTGTTTTTCTGACAGCTACGGATCTGTGAAAATATACCTATTCTATTTACTGTGGATATATACTCTCAGGTTACTTTGTTTAAAAATTTATTTTAGTCGTGTACTAACAACCATTGTGTTAAAATGCAGACGCATTAGACTTTACGGCACCAGAACGCTTCACTGGCAATACAATGAGTTGCTTGGGTATTCCAATCCCCTTGCTGAACCCTGTGCTATTCGCAGCCTCTTCTATCAATCCAGCAGCACACCGCTGCCCTTCGCATCCTCCCTGCATCACTGCAACTGGGCCGTGCTCACATCGTCTGCGGTCACATGCGCAATCTCTGCGCTCGACGCTGCTCCACCGAGATTCATTGCAAGGTCTGTTCATAGCCACGGTTCCTGCTCCGTACCATTGTTGATGCTCTGGATTGTTGTTCTTTTAGGTAAGCTTTACTCAGGTTGCTACTCATGTCACAGTGTCTGTAATTTAGCCAGAGTCAGGTTTAGAGTTATTGATTGAATTTTTCGGGCACAACCATCAAGCAACCTGAGTAAAGCTTACCTAAGCCAATGATTTTGTTCTTTTAGCTAGAGCCCGGTTCAGAGTTGTTCACTCTGGATTTTTTGGGCACAACCATCAAGCAAGCTAGCACGTATTGTTTAACTGAAGCAAAGGGCAGCTAAGCTATGAATGCTTCATTCTTTGTTCTACACAAATGCAGCTACTATTTGTATTTGATCTGAGCAAAGGTGCAACCAATTGAAGTTATTTTGAAGAACCTGCACCTGAGTATATATGTTCTGATTTTATAGCCTGCAGAGTCTGTAGAGTAAAGTTTGTACATTTTGTGAATCGCTTTGTTCCGGTTTCCCTTGGTGTATAGTCTATACTGTATCAGATTATTTACTATGTGCAGATTTGTTTGTGCCATTGCCGATCATGTACTTCTTTCTGTGCTTGGAAGCATAGTCTCATCGTATCCCCTAGATCTGTATAAGTATATTTAGCTCACATACACTTGGCATTTGTTCTTCAAAAGGCGATGTCCTCGATGCTGGACTCCTGGTAACAGTTTATTACATGTTATTTCTTTTTTTGGTGAGTCTTTTCTTGAGATTTAGGATTATGGAGTTAACGGGTGTTACTTTTGACCTGCTAATACAGCTGTGTTAAACTTTTTGCTCTTCGAAAGCAACTATGTAAGTCTGATGCTAACATAATGTTTACTGCTAAAATACTTCAGTAGGTATAACTTAGAGTCAGGAACACAAGTAGAATTTCATAGAAATCTGTCTAGCTCCTGTAGATGAAAGACTTCCTGCAAGTGAGCTTTTGAATAACTCTTACCTCCAGGAAGATGAGGTCTATTCCAGCGCCTTCAATTTCAGTCTCTCTGGTCTCAAGTGTGACTGAAGATGGGTGGCAATCTGCAAGTTTCGTGCTTTGGAAGGGTGAATTCTTACTGAAAAATCATATGTATCTTACCGACCATATTAATTTATTGCTAAGGTTTCCTCATACCAGTGGTAAATATAGCACTGAAGAAACTTTTAAATCAAACTTTACTTCAGTCTTTAATGACACTACGAATTATTTCAGGCTGTTTAAAGAATGCTGAGTTGTCAAGCGAGGAAATGCAGTGGCTGGCGTTGCCGGGCATGGGGCGACGTCTCTAGGCTCCTGCCTGAGGCAAGCCTCTCCGGCCTCCTCGGATGCCCTCTAGGAACTGGCACTGCGTATGATGGTCTCCTCACCTAGCACCTAGGTTGACCTAGCCACCGCCATCGAAGCGGAGAGTTGACAACATATGTATGATTGTTGGACGTGTCAGTCCTGCCATTGACATGTTCAAAACTATGAATTGAGTGATTACAAATATGCTTTGATCAATGAAATGAAAGGTTGTTCTGTTACATCTTGTTGTGCAGATATAGGGCTTGAATTATTTTCGATCGTATCATCTTGGCCCTATAATAAAAAAGCGAGTGTGGGAGTGCGCGACCAGTTGCTACCAGTATCAAGGTGCACTTGATGTGTAGTTATCAGTCAATGAGAACCATAGAAAAATGGAGGCACGGACTCTAGGAGTATATATCCGCTCCCCAAAAAAGGGTGTGCTATATATTGAATGGTTCAATATAGGTCAGTGAGTTTGAGGCAGCAAGAAGCTTTAGAGCTAAAATCAATAGAAAAGGGTATTTATTTTTTAAGATGTTTTTTTGATAAATGTAAAAAAAATTGAATTAGTTAGTTAGTAATAAGAGAGAAAAGGAGACCATGACATTGTCTATTTATCCTTGCTCCATATTTGAAGTTTCTGCCAGCTACTGTCGTCAACCTACCCTTGCATGCCATCTACTTCCAATTCACTTTTGTGAGAGGTGCATGCCCGGCCGTCGACATTGATGCATCCTCTCACTCAACATCGTGTCTCCGCAGGATGGAGCTTAGATCGGTGAACCGCATAATGGTCAACAAAGAGGCAAAAAGTAGATGATTTTGACGCTTTCGATGGTGCATGCGGAGATATTTTTCACCTTTTGCCTATAGCAACCCACGGGTCTTCTGCTAGATGAGACTGGGGCGAAGCCCACCGTCATTATAAAATTTCATAATTACAAGTCGGTGTAGGAAGGGGCTCATGAAAGCCGCGTGCTAGAGTGTGATGACCAATCCCCGGTTCGGCCATTAGCACCCATCAACAATGCACAACGGATCAGACTTTGAGTGACCCTCCACAACCCAGGTCCTTGATCCCGCTCACGGTAGTGAAGCACTGCGATGGCCGCCAATGACACCCTACTCAGGGTGCTACTTTCCTCGACGGCCTCCATGTTGTCACTGTAGCGGGATGCGTGAGACCAAGTGTAGGAAATAGCTTGCGGAGAGCGATCCTCATGTCCAGCTTGACAAGATTAGTTTTTAATGTTTTAAACATTCCATTGTGATTGCACGTGATGACATGTGTGTTGCAATGGCTGGGATTGACGAAGTCCAAACATGTTGTGATTAGAGGACACTACGGTGATCGCCGATGGTGAGGGACTAAGATAAGTGGTGACACGGTGTCGGTGGGGGACTAAGACAAGTGGTGACACGGGTGGGACACCGTGTTAAAATAGAAGACGTTGAATTGCGGAGGTCTTGAGCCGTATTTATCGGGCCCGTTGCAACACACGGGCATGTTTACTAGTCTATCTCTAATAATAATAAAGCATGGATTGATTCCGTGAGTTCACCGTTATAATACGCTTTCTTTTTATGAATTTACGCTTTCAGTTTGAATTTAAAATATATACGAATTCGGGAACCACGTAGTGTGCTTCAAAACGCATCCATGCTATGCCTCACGACATCGGTGGAAAGGCCAAGGGACACCATCGACATCGATGGGCGCTCGCTTTGGCGGCGGATCTCGGCTGCTCCGTCATGGATCCGGTGGCGAACGGATCGAGACGGGAGAGGCGGCAACCTCCATGGCGGGTCCTTGAAGGAAACCAGCGGTGGACGGATGATAGGGAGAGGTGGCGATCTCCATGGCAGGCTCCTTGGAGGACACTAGCAGTGGCCGGCCGATCCGACCAACATCGGCTGACGGATTGAGACGGCGGGGTGGCGTCTTCATGGCGGGCTACCTGGAGAAAACATGCGAGAGATTAGAGAGAGAAGGGAAGACAGGATAGGAGAGGGGGGCGGGAGTCGGCTTGTCCTGCTTGCGCGGTTGGAGGAGGCCGGGGGCGGCCTCGGGTGCGCGCGCACGGGCGTGATCTGCTGCTGTGGAGGGAGCTGCAGGCTGGCCATGGCGGGCGTGATCTGCTCCTGTGGGGGGAGCTGCAGGCTAGGCTTGGAGAGTTGAAGGCCGCCGCCCTGTGCTCTGCTGTTGTGGCTGCTCCTATGGCGAAGAAGACGAAGAGAAACGGGATCTGGTTTTGGGGTATGAGAAGGGCATAGAAACGAGTGGTGGTGGATAGGACGGTATGTCAGTATGTTCTTAGAGATAAGATGGGTTTTTCTGTACTGAGGTAGCTTCACGAGGATACGTGTACGCATATATTACCTTATTAAAATTAGTATCAAGTTGAGTCATTTATTTAGAATCGAAAAAGTATGTGTTTATTGTCTATATTTGCCTTTAATTGTTTCTTTTGACGGACTATACGCTAGATCGTAAATGGACGTCCGTTTTGTTTAAATTTTGTTCGTTTGCGTCTAGAAAACAGACGTCCATACCTAACTTTTTCGGAGGCGTCCTACACTACAGACTATCCCAAATAATGTCCGACCACGGCCCCATCGTGTCCGCCGCACCGGCCGCATCCGCTGTGCGCTCGAGCTTAAGGGTCCACATGCGCTCGTCCCAAAGCTCGCCCGTGCTCTCCGCGTCGCTCTGTCCATCGAGCGCGAGGCGCCGCCCCGCCTCGCAGCGCCCTCTCGATGTAGCCGTCGACCCATGGCTCGTGCCGGCCTGCCCTGCAACAGTCGACCCTTGACGCTTGGGGCTCGAGCCGTCCCGCCCTGCAGTCGCTGACCTGCAGCTCGCGCCGACTAGCCATGCCCCGCAGTTGCCGCCGCCGCCGGGCCTTGCGGTCCACCTCACGCCCCCCTTCCTCCCGCGCGCGCATGCTCATCTCCGCGCCCGCCCCCACGCTCGCCTGCAGCAGAGCCCACCTCCGCGCGCTCACGAGCGCCGAGCTCCAGGACCGCCGCAGCTCGGCCGAAGCAATGCCCGCACCCGCACGCCCCCCACCCCACGTGCTGACCGGCCGTTCCACAAAGGTCGTCGATGTGTTCAACCACATTATGGTGAAGAAACAGAGAAAGGAGGAGACAGAGAGGCGGATGGGTGAGAGGACCTATTTTTTTCTCCCATTGCAACGCACGAAGGAGGAAAGGACAAAATTGCTTGAAGCATTTTCTTTCCTATGGGATAAAAAACAAGATTTGGAACTATTGAGTGGTGTAGGTATCCATCTTAGCAAATAGAGATACCGAGGCCCACCATATTATTATATATTATATATATATAATAATAATCTATCCCTAATAATAATAAAGCACGGATTGACTCCGTGGGTTCACCGCCACAATACGCCTTTTCCCGTGAATTTACGCTTTCAGTTTTTTTCACCTATATTATTTTTTATATCCGAGGTGGTACTAATATTACATTACAGTGTTCGTTTCCTACGTTTGATCGTTCGTCTGATTCCACCTATCGATCGCTCGGCATGGGCTTCATAGGTAGTGTGCTTGGTTTCCACCGATCAATTGCTAGGTATGGGCCGGCCCATTTAATTAGAAGCCAGCGCTGATCGTTATGTGTTTTTCTGCATGTACGTAGAGAGTCCCTAGCCTGGGGCATCTGGGCTGGCCCATTTGAAGTAACAAGCTTGTGACACGTAAAAATATCGCAAAACCTGTGGGAAAAGTGGGAATCGAACTCACGAGCTACCTCTCGTCAAACAGAGACGCTAACCAGTTAAACTAATGACATATAGTGCCTGATTCACGGCGCGAGCGTTTAACTATGGAACTTCTTTTGAAAAACAATAAAAACAAAGTACACATTAATCATTTTGTAATATCCATTGAACATTTCGTAAATATATGTTGAACATTTTCTTATTATACGTATAGTGCCTGATTCACGGCGCGAGCGTTTAACTATGGAACTTCTTTTGAAAAACAATAAAAACAAAGTATACATTAATCATTTTGTAATATCCATTGAACATTTCATAAATATATGTTGAACATTTACTTATTATACGATGAACATTTTGAAGAATACATGATGAACTTTTTGTAATATATAATAAACATTTTTGAAATAAAATATGAATATATGCATTTAACAAATTTCTAAAAAAGTGAATTGAACATTTTTGTAATATACGTTGAACAATTTTTTAATACAAAATCGAATATTTGTGTGATATACATTGAACAAATTTCGAAAACATAGTGGACATTTATATTTGCTGAACAATTACTAATATACGATGAACATTTTTATAAATAAATGAAATTTCTGTAAATAAACCATGAACATTTCCTCGATATATGCTGAATAATTTTGTAACAGGCAATAAAATTTGTATAAATAGAGGAAAAAAGAAGCAAAAGGATAAAGAAAAAAACTGAAACAGCAAAAAAGAACAGAACAAAAGAAGAAACACGAAATTGACTCTGGGCCGGCCCAAAGTGGGGCGCTGGAGGTCACCCTTCAGCGAAGCGATGCCCTTTTGACGCTCACGAGCGTCAAATAAGAATCGCCCTGTAAGTATAGGCTAAATGTGTCGTAGGTTGTTCGTACCTACATTGTTGGGCCTGGGCCGCAAGTCATGTTTCCAGTTCTCGCGCAAGCCACCAAAAAGAAAAAAGAATGCCTGAGGTGAAGATCGAACATGTAAACTCAGGTGTTGTGTGCTAAGTCAGTAGCTAACAGGGAAAGCATACTGATGTGATGATGCATGGATATTTTGTTTGAATAGTCCCACGTCGCCAATTTAAACTAATTCTCACCAATTCATATACGTTCTCAAGTTGTCTGGAACATCACCTATATAGCTGGCGGCTAGCTAGGTGCTGGGATACGAGATTAGCATAATATAAACGTTGCCTTGAGAGAAATGGAAGCAGCCAGTGATGTGATATACTGCATCGACCATGAATTCATAAATCAAATCTTGGAAAAAAATCGACAGTGAAAAGCATCTATCGCACGATGTGGACATTTGCAAGGAGATGCAACCGAGAAGTAAAACCCATAGTACAAGCAGGAACAATTACGTATTGCATTCTCTTTACTAGCTCTTTTTTTTCTGTAACAAGATTTTCTCCAACCTAAATCTTCAGTATTTTATCTTTACAGTCTTTCTCGTGTTACCCTTTGTTTCAGCTTGACCTACAACACATGGGTATGTGATTTATTTCCTCCCGTTGCAACACACGGGCCCTTGTGCTAGTAATAATAAAGCACGGATTGACTCCGTGAATTCACCGTTACAATACGCTTTCTATTTACGCTTTCAGTTTGAATTTAAAACATATACGCGAGGTGGTACTAATGTTGCCATCGGTATAGATTCGACAAATTATGATTTTCTGTCCATCATGGGCTTTGCCTCACATGGGCTGAGATTGTGAGCAGCGACTTTGCCCTTGCATATGGGCCGAGATTGTAGAGGAGCGCAGCAAAAATAAGTTGATTTTCATGGGGAAAGCATACTGATGTGATGATGCATGGATATTTTGTTTGAATAGTCCCATGTCGCCAATTTAAACTAATTCTCATCAATTCATATACGTTCTCAAGTTGTCTGGAACATCACCTATATAGCTGGCGGCTAGCTAGGTGCTGGGATACGAGATTAGCATAATATAAACGTTGCCTTGAGAGAAATGGAAGCAGCCAGTGATGTGATATACTGCATCTGAATTCATAAATCAAATCTTGGAAAAAAAATCGACAGTGAAAAGCATCTATCGCACAATGTGGACATTTGCAAGGAGATGCAACCGAGAAGTAAAACCCATAGTACAAGCAGGAACAATTACGTATTGCATTCTCTTTACTAGCTGTTTTTTTTCTGTAACAAGATTTTCTCCAACCTAAATCTTCAGTATTTTATCTTTACAGTCTTTCTCGTGTTACCTTTTGTTTCAGCTTGACCTACAACACATGGGTATGTGATTTATTTCCTCCCGTTGCAACGCACGGGCCCTTGTGCTAGTAATAATAAAGCATGGATTGACTCCGTGGATTCACCGTTACAATACGCTTTCAGTTTGAATTTAAAACATATACGCGAGGTGGTACTAATGTTGCCATCGGTATAGATTCGACAAATTATGATTTTTTGTCCGTCATGGGCTTTGCCCCACATGGGCTGAGATTGTGAGCAGCGACTTTGCCCTTGCATATGGGTCGAGATTGTAGAGGAGCGCAGCAAAAATAAGTTGATTTTCATGGGGATCGAACTCATGACCTGCTGTTTCATCATAAGGTGCACGACCAACTGGGCTAAAGTTGTGCATGTGTTAGCTTATGAAAGGAGGAGACAGAGCTTCCCCGAGAATGTAACAAATAAATGATTATGTGCAATTAGAAAGACAAGAAAGGAAGGAATAACGCCAAGAAAAAAGGGAAATGAAGAAGTTGACTCCACGGGAAGGCAATGATTTAATTAGTGTAGCTTGATTGCTTTCCTACTTAAAAGCGGAGATCCAGATCTAAAAAAAGCAAGATGCACATGGGGATAATTATTGTCCCGGATTGCCTTCCTATTTAAAAAGCGGGCATATATATGCATATCACGAATTAATTAGTAGGAAATCCAACATTATTTCATTTTATTTTATATTTGAACTTTCCATTATTAATCTGATTTTTAGATAAAATCAAGCTTTTTAATTGTACAATTTTGAACAAATGTTTCTAAGTTTCATAATTTTCTTCCTCGGTTCCTGATTTTAGCTAATTTTCCTTTTTTCCCTTTTAGTGAAACTCTAGCAGACACGACGACAATTACATTATTTTTACACTTTCACAAGAACAATCATTAGAGCGGATAGTAACCTTTTTTGGCGGGGTGAGTAACCATATTTGTGACTTTTTAAGATATGGAGTGCACTAGATTTTTTTTTCAATTTTTTTTACCTTCCTCTATCGATATAGATATAGAATTTGTCACGGTTGGGCAAAAGAAGGGACGCTTTGTCAAAGTTGACTAAAAGAAGATGCGCGTCGAGCAAGTTGGTGAAATGAACAAGATCAAACAATTCTCGCTAAATTTGAATCCACACCAAAAGTTACTCCCGTTGCAACGCACGAGCATCTGTGCTAGTTTTTCCAAAAATCATCCGGACGTTTTTAAACGTTTCCCTTCCCTTAATTAGATAGGAGACCAGAGATCGGCAGGGCATGTACAATGGTTGATAAAACAGTCTTATTTTAAGTCTTGTATGTAATTTAGAGATGGCAAAAAATATGTCTACAATGGGTCATCTCTTAGCCTTATCTTCAATAACTAGTAGTAATTCCTAAAAACGTGGTGAGACATATTGTGCTAAGAGATCATCTCTTGTCTTCTCTTAAATAAGAGAAGACAAGACTTTTATTATGAGTTGTCTGTCCTTCATCTTATCATTTATCCTACGTGGCACTTCTAAGATAGCACCATTGTACCCTAAAAGTGCCCTTAATAATAGGACAACGCTAACGCCCACACGTGTGGTGGGTGCGAAACTCATCAACGCGCCCTATAACACACAAACTGCACAATATCACCGCATGCATGCATGTGGGAATCTTTTTGGATTTTCAGTTTTTAAAATGGTTTATCTCTTAAATGAAAAATCCGATTGAAAATTCGTTTTCACCATTAAATCCCTCGCGGCGAGATCTTCGAAACTAGATCTCATATCAATATATTTGATGATTTTTTGTTAAAAGTTGCCATGTCTATTGCACATGACTTGTCATGGTGTTTTCACTGAAGTTGCCATGATATGTATCAGTTATTTTCTTCTACATTTAAAAGTAATTTTGACATATTACAAAATGGGGAATTAAGAAACTAGACTTTCCATGAACCATAAGCTAAAATTGTCATGATACATGCATTTAAAATTGACATGATTCATACAAAATAATTTTCATGGTCAAAGAAATTGCCATCATCAAAATACTAAAATTGTCATGCTCTACAAACTAAAATCGCCACATGGCAACTTTAGTTTAAGCACTATGGCAACTACAATGTAAAGATCATGCAACTTTTGGGCAAAAAAAATCATCGAAACATATCAACATGGGGTCTAGTTTTGAAGATCTTGTCGAGACAGATTTAATGGTGAAAAGGATTTTTAATTCGATTTTTTTAATAAGTAGATAAAACATTTTTAAGCGGAAAACCAAAAAGATTCTTGCTGATGTCATATATTCACACGTGGCAAAATAAGTGGTAATGAAGACGTGTGGCCGATGTGTAATATGCCACACATGTGGGCGTTACTTTTTTCCTAATAATATAGATCACAGACCGAACTTACATGTAACTCAGATTGTAAAAGTAGACGACGGCAACTCTCTCGTCACCATATACACGGGGACGAAACCTATCGGGTTTTGCCTTTCCAAACTCATCCCCATGAGAAAATCGTAAACCCGTCTCCGTCCCCATTACCGTGTGCAGGGCTAGTTTTCTTCTCGTCCCCTAGACCCATCGGGTTTCGGGAAACCCATGGGGAACCCATGATAAATTCAAAATATTTAAACAAACATAGTGGCAACAAAGAATAACATTTCAGCAGCAAAACAAGCACATTTCAGCAGCATAACTTGAGTAAATTTCAACAAAAAAACAATAGTAGATGGTTCAACAGCTATATAAGTTCTGAAATAGAACTTATAGTTCACAAATCACTTTAAAGTTGGAATCATCATGGCATCTTTCACATTTCCGAGCCTCCAAACAACTATCTTCAAATCTTCCAATGCCAAATCAAAGTGCCAAGTCCTAGGGAAGATCAAAATTCGCTCAAGCTAAAGTTAAACATGAGAAAAATATGCAGATTAGTATATGAAATTTGCAAGTACCTGTACTTCACCTGCATTCCCTATGGAATGTCTTGAAGACAACTCCAAAAGCTTTGTCCTTATTCATTGTCAGCATCTGTGAGAATCAAATAAGTAGTAATGAACATCTTATGAAACATTGCAGCAAGATAATGATAAACTTTATGATGATATATAAAGAAAGACACACCTTTATATTTGTTTCTTACCCAATCTTGTGAACACATCAAGGCCTCTAAGATTTCGGGGGTAAGATGACTACGGTGGTAAAAAAATAATGTAATTTTGCGGGTATTGCCGGGTTTCGGGTTCGGGGACTACCGAAACGGGTGTAAACCCACGAAACATGTCGGGTTGTATAATGTGCCCAACAACAGCCCCGCGGGGATGAAAAGATGCCCATCCATGTTCCCTAATAGGGTTTCGAGGCCCCATTGCCATCTTGAGCCGTGATAGGCGCCGTCACCGGCGTGGTCCGTCCACTCCGGGAACTCCTCGGCGACGTGCGGCGCTTCAAGAGCCAGTGGCGGAGGTTGAAAGAAAATGTTGATATATATAAGGACCACCCCCACCCCTGCGCACACCCAAAATACAATTCAACCATAAAGCACCATCAAGTTAGCTAATTGAAGCCAGGGAAATACATGGTCTTCCTCAACTTCACCTATGTCATCTCTTTTCCTTTTAAGTACCAAAACAGTTCTTGTCTAAGTCTAATTTCCCTTACCCATGACCTAGCAGAAGATCAGACTATTAGTAATCACTAGATGTTAGGAACTAAAAGAAATTAGGCTATTGCTTACCAAATGGGGAGTTTGGAGGAAGATGTTAGTTTACCTGTGATGCCCTGTTGCTGTGTGATGTGTCCTAACAAAAATTAGTCCAGCAGGCAGGGGGCTCGGGTGCCAGCACCTAGCAGGGACGTTGGCAAGACTGGATGTTGGAGCTTTAGAGGAGAGCAGATGGACACAGGGAGCTCATGCGCCAGAAATTTCCGGTCGGCACGACCGCACAACCACATATATGTCGTCGCTGATGCTCAGGATTATGAGCAGGGTAGGAGGCTGGCGACGACCGATGCAAGATCTCGGCGGGCAGCGGCTAGCAGCTCCGAGAGACGGCGAGAAGCTCACTCCAGTCGTCGGTGCTCCCTAGACCACAAGAGAGGAAGAGAGAATCGGGGATGTCGTGCGCAGCTTGCGTGAAGATGAGTCTGAGAGGATGTGTAGGTGGGCTAGCCTACGAAGATGCGCATACATAATTATTATTTTTGACAAAATCCAGGGCGGGCCATGGCCCTGTTTTAACCCCTACGAAGCTCCACCCAAGAGTTCCACATCAGCATGCCCTTCGGTGCCATCATGACGTGTATGGGGGTGTGCCAACTGTGGAATCCTAGCCCCTCCACGTGCATCGAGGTCGTTGTCAGAGTAATCGACCACGGGTATCCCGAGGACGGCAAGACGATATTTCAAGACATCGGGGCTAGCAAAGCCCCTTAGTCCGACTGCGCCAGCTAGCCGGCTGCCGACTGCGCCAGCCAGCCGGCTGCCGACTACGCCAACCAGCCGGGTGCCGACTGCAGCCCGACCTGACACCGACAAGACATCGACGAGACGGTCATACCGCGACATCGTCTACAGTGTATCTGTCCCTGGGCACTGTTTTATAAAGTGCCCCAGGGACAAGGAGGCATGCACGTCACATACACATCTCTCATGGGCATGGTGTCCCATGCCCACTTGTCCCCCACGCCACTACCTAGCTTAGGTAGTAAGCTAGCTCACCTATATATATATGACACCCATCCATCCATCCACCACATGCTCACACTCACGCATGGACGCACATGCCCTCACGGCCATGCATGCCATGAGACTAGCCGGCCACAAGGCACTCAGGCTACACATATATACGAGATCAGATGCCTTTGGCACTGATCTCAGATACAGCTCCAGGAGCACTTTGTACTGCCCGATGTACACCCCACATATATACTCAGACATGCAGCAGTAGGAGTATTATCTCTACGGAGAGCTCCGAAGCTGGGTAAACTAGAGCGTGCTACTCGCATACCCGCTCCTGGTCCTATCAGCAGCAGTCTTACCCACACACTAAGCCCTTGTGGCATCTGTCGACTCGCAAGCCCCCCCGTGAGAAATACCACGACAGTCGCCATGTACTACGCCTTCTACAAACTTAGCGCCATTGCGGCCGATGTCCGGCAGCGTGGCTTCTCTCTCGACTTGATAATCAGGATCAAACTCGGTGAGTCCATCTTGCCCACCTTGTTTTTTATTTCTGTTGATAGGTCATGCTTTCTTTTTATTGAGAACCGGAGACTGAATTAAGGTTTTCAGAGAATTAATCTCCATATTAGCATAATTTAGCTTACAGTTAAAGTACTTCACTGCATGATTACATTGTTTGGAGTTTCACTTTTACTAACCTTTCCAATTATGCATGTTATGTGCACATGTATAATCACCATGGTGCTTGTCAAAGATCTTGGCAAAGCCATTGTCCCCCTTGATTATGTCAGGTCCGTAAGAGATAACTTTACATTCCTTGCTGCCAATGATGTCTCTCAAAACTATTAATTACTCAAGTACTCAATCTTGATCATTCTTCCTTTTCCAAGGACATCACATACTTTGTTAATTTAAACATCTTTGGAACGTTGCTTCTTAAACTATACCTTATCGAGCTACTTCACCTAACTTCCCCCGCGGTCTTAGACTTTGATGGCATTTATTACGTGCTTCTGAGACCGATTCTCTTGAGGAATCTTTTCCGTTCTTTGGTTATGTTTGAAAACATAGAAATAAATGACTACAATTTTGATTATTCACTTAATTTTGTTAGGTCTAGCCCTCTAGGATTCACATATAGCCTGATAAAAACATAGTCGGGGTATAGATGAGTAGAAGTCAATCTTTTCCTTACAGCTCAAGCAAATAAAGAAAACGAATTAACTCTCACCCAAGTTTGAATATAATTTCTACCAATTTTCAGACCTCCTTTGGTTTAGAGGAATCTTGTAGGAATTTCATAGGATAGGATTTCTATAGGAAAATTTTCTGTAGAGCCCTTTGGTTTATAGGAATGGAATCATATTCCTATGGAGGAATTCTTCCTATCCTCCACATTTCATAGGAAAATAAATATTAGCCTAGACTCAATGGAAAAAAATCCTATGATGTGAATCAAAGGGCATCTCCTTTTCTATTCCTACTCATAGGATTTAAGATACATGCCATCTCATTTCCTATGACTTTCCTATTGCTACGATTTTCCTACCCTATGAACCAAATGAGGCCTCAAGGTGTGGGGTGAATAAGTCATGTCCTTCCATAAATAAAACAAGTAAAGAAGGAGGCCCTAGGAAGGATTGTATCTTACCCCTGCATACTGCAATGCAAAGAGGCCACATCAAACACAGTACCTCTTGGCACAAGTGGAGAGTACTTCATCACTACGCGGTTCGTCAAACAAAGTACACAATTAAGGGCCTCTTTGATTCACAGGATTTTGAAAACGTAGGAATAGGAAAAATATAGAATTGGAGTGTCATGTCCACTTGAATACTATAGGATTAGCAAGGAGTGTTTGATTTCACATGAAAAGTAAGGCCTCCTTTGGTTCATAGGATAGGAATTTAATAGGAATAGGAAAATCATAGGAAGTGAGATGACATGCATCTCAATTCCTATAGAGAAAGAGATGCCATTTGCTGCATAGGATAGGAATTTTACCATTGAGTCTAGGCGAATGTCTTTTTCCTCCAAAATGTGAAGGATTGATTCCTATCCTACATAGGAATAGATCCATTCCTACAAACCAAAGGGCTTCAAAGAAATTTTTTCTTTGCAAATCCTATCCTATAGATTTCCTACAAAATTCCTATGAACCAAAGGAGGCCTAGAGGAATTGTAAAAGGAGGTTGGAGTGGATGTTAGATTTCCTATGAAATATAGTACAAAAGATTCCAAAGGAAAAATTCCTATGGGATTTAAACCCTATGAATTAAAGGACAAACATAGGAAAAATTCCAAAGGATTTTAATCCCTCAAAAATCCTATTGAATTCCTTTGAATCAAAGGAGCCCTAAAGGACAACTAGAGTAATATGAAGATTTGTTTTAGCTATTATGTTATTGGAGATCATGGCAGGTGTCTAAATATTACTTCCTCTGACTCCAAAAGGAAGTCCTATAACTTTTGGCTCAAGTCAAACTGTGTAAAATTTGACCAACATTGTAGAAAAACTAGCAATTACAATATCAAATTAGTATCGTTAAGTACACAATAAAATACATGTTTATATTGTATCTACTCCGTATTTAGTATTGTGGTTATGGGTAGTTTCTTGTATAAATTTTTTCAAACTTTACACCGTTTGACTTGAGCCAAAAGTTACAATTCTTCTTTTTGGAGTCACAGGGAATAACTTATTTAGTATAAGTAAGAGTCTTAAAGAAATTTTCTGCCCAAATTAAATAGTTTGATGAATAGTGACACACAAAGCCTAGTTTGCATTACATTTCAGCATGCATCCTTGGATCAATGATTATTCAATTGAAGGTTAATGGCTAACATGCTTGCATCCTATCAACTGTGACGCAGGGGAGCGATCTTCTTCATCTACAGTCTTTCGGTGGTATTTGACGTGCAGGGTGTGAAGAAATTTTTACGCAAAAATGTTGCTTCCTGTGATCTTCCACATGGCAAAACATCCAAAGGAAATGGAACCACAGTGGAAATGAGTCAAACCGACAGGACAGGTCAAGGTTTCTAAATATTCACAAAACAATGTACTATGTTGGGAAGATGATGTTTCACAAGGATGCAAAGTCCAAATTTAAACTCGTATTCAGTTTTTATTTGGGATTTTTATTTTTGTGCCCCTGGTTCCTTAGCTCTACTCATTCATCCCCACTCTGTTAAATTTGGCTCACTTTTCCCCACTCCCTTGCCTGAAAACCTCAGAACAGGTTATAACGGACGTTGCCGTCGGGTCAAAGCCTTTGACCGTTAACTCTGACGAGTGGGCCGCGTATACATGGGCGCATGTAAGACCGCGGTCGTGGGGTAGCACGTGTCCATGGACATGCTCGAAACATCCCAACATATAAAGAGGGGCAACCACTGATACGTCTCCAACGTATCTATAATTTTTCATTGTTCCATGCTATTATATTATCTGTTTTGGATGTTTAATGGGCTTTATTATACCTTTATATTATTTTTGGGACTAACCTATTAACCGAAAGCCCAGTGCAAATTGCTATTTTTTTCCTATTTCAGTGTTTCGCAGAAAAGGAATATCAAACGGAATCCAGATGGAATGAAACCTTTGCGAGGATCGTTTTTTGAACGAACGCAATCTAGGAGACTTGGAGTGGACGTCAAGGAAGCAGCGAGGAAGCCACGAGGCAGGAGGGCGCGTCCCCACCCTCATGGGCCCCTCGCAGCTTCACCGACCTACTTCTTTCGCCTATATATACTCTTATACCCAGAAACCTTCGGGGAGAGCCACGAAACACCTTTTCCACCGCCGCAACCTTCTGTACCCGTGAGATCCCATCTTGGGGCCTTTTCTGGCGATCTGCCGGTGGGGTATTCGATCGTGGAGGGCTTCTACATCAACACCATAGCCTCTCCGATGATGTGTGAGTAGTTTACCACAGACCTTCGGGTTCATAGTTATTAGCTAGATGACTTCTTCTCTCTCTTTGGATCTCAATACAAAGTTCTCCTCGATCTTCTTGAAGATCTATTCGATGTAACTTTTTACGATGTGTTTGCCGAGATCCGATGAATTGTGGGTTTATGAACTTGATTATCTATGAATATTATTTGATTCTTCTCTAAATTCTTATATGCATGATTTGATATCTTTGCAAGTCTCTTGGAATTATCGGTTTAGTTTGGCCTACTAGATTGATCTTTCTTGCAATGGGAGAAGTGCTTAGCTTTGGGTTCAATCTTGCGGTGCTCGATCCCAGTGACAGAAAGGGAAACGACATGTATTGTATTGTTGCCATCGAGGATAAAAAGATGGGGTTTATATCATATTGCTTGAGTTTATCCCTCTACATCATGTCATCTTGCCTAATGCGTTACTCCGTTCTTATGAACTTAATACTCTAGATGCATGCTGGATAGCGGTCGATGTGTGGAGTAATAGTAGTAGATGCAGAATCGTTTCGGTCTACTTGAAACGGATGTGATGCCTATATTCATGATCATTGCCTTAGATATCATCATAACTATGCGCTTTTCTATCAATTGCTCGGCAGTAATTTGTTCACCCACCGTAGTACATGCTATCTTGAGAGAAGCCACTAGTGAAACCTATGGCCCCCGGGTCTACTTTACATCATATAAGTTTCCAATCTACAATTCTAGTTTACTATTTATTTTGGAATCTTTATTTTCCAATCTATACCACAAAAATACCAAAAATATTTATCTTATTATCTTTATCACATCTCACTTTTGCAAGTGGCCGTGAAGCGATTGACAACCCCTTTATCGCGTTGGTTGCAAGGTTCTTATTTGTTTGTGCAGGTACTAGGCAATTTGCGTGTAGTCTCCTACTGGATTGATACCTTGGTTCTCAAAAACTGAGGGAAATACTTATGCTACTTTGTTGCATCACCCTTTCCTCTTCAAGGGAAAACCAACGCATGCTCAAGAGGTAGCAAGAAGGATTTTCGGCACCGTTGCCGGGGAGATCTACGCACAAGTCAAGACATACCAAGTACCCATCACAAACTCTTATCCCTCGCATTACATTATTTGCCATTTGCCTCTCGTTTTCCTCTCCCCCACTTCACCTTGGCCGTTTTATTCGCCATTTTCCATTCGTCTCTTTTTGCTGACTTCTTGTGTGTGTGTGTGTTAGACCGTTTATTTTGCTGTTATGGCTAGTCCTTCTATCATTGTTAGTACTTGATATGTCTCCAACGTATCTATAATTTATGAAGTATTCATGCTATTATATTATCCATCTTAGATGTTTTATATGCTATTTGATATGATTTTGGGGACTAACCTATTAACCTAGAGCCCAATGCTAGTTTCTGTTTTTCATTGTTTTTCAGTATTGCAGAAAAGGAATACCAAACGGAGTCCAATTGACGTGCCAATTTTTGATGATTTGTTATGGACCAAAAGAAGCCCCGAGAGTAAAAGAGTTGGGCCAGAAGAGTCCCGAGCCGTCCACAAGGGTGGGGGGCGCGCCCCACCCCCTGGGTGTGGGCCCCTATCTCGTGGACGACTCGGAGACCCCCCTGGCGTGAAACCGATGCCAAAAATTCCTATAAATACAGAAACCCCCAGAAAATAACATATGTCGGAAGTTCCGCCGCCGCAAGCCTCTGTAGCCACGAGAAATCAATCTAGGCCCTCTCTGGCACCCTACCGGAGGGGGCCATCATCACCGGAGGGCATGGAGGAGGATCGCGGAGGGGCCATCATCACCATGAAGGCCAAGGACCAGAGGGGGAACCTCTCCCCATCCAAGAGGGAGGCCATGGAGGAGGAAGCACAAGGGGGGAACCTCTCCTCCTCTCTCTCGGTGGCGTCGGAGTGCCATCGGGAGGGGAATCATCGCCGGGGTGATCGTCTTCATCAATATCACCATCATCATCACCATCCTCATCTCTTTTACGCGATCCACTCTCCCGCACCCCGCTATAATCCCTACTTGAACATGGTGCTTTATGCCACATATTATGATCCAATGATGTGTTGCCATCCTATGATGTTTTGAGTAGATATCCTTTGTCTTTGGGTTGATTGATGATCTAGATTGGTATGAGTTGTATGTTTTATTTTGGTGCTATCCTATTGTGCCCTCCGTGTCGCGCAAGCATGAGGGATTCCCGCTGTAGGGTGTTGCAATATGTTCATGATTCGCTTATAGTGGGTTGCTTGAGTGACATAAGCATAAACCCGAGTAAGGGGGTTGTTGCGTATGGGATAAAGGGGACTTGATGCTTTAATGCTATGGTTGGGTTTTACCTTAATGATCTTTAGTAGTTGCGGATGCTTGCTAGAGTTCCAATCATAAGTGCATATGATCCAAGAAGAGAAAGTAGGTTAGCTTATGCCTCTCCCTCATATGAAATTGCAATGACGACTATCGGTCTTGTTAACAATTGCCTACGACAATTCCGCACACCGATCCATCATTATTCCACAATCGCTATTTATAATATTTAGTAATATATTCTAACTTTATGATAACAGCCCCTACTTTTATATTTTATCTCTCCGATACCATGCAAAGTTATCCTCTTCATTCCCACAACGTAGTTTTATTTCTCATTTCTAGTTGGAAGCAAACATTCGGTGTACGTAGAGTCATATCAGTGGCAGATAGGACTTGAGAGAATATTGCTCTTACCTTCAACTCCTTGTGGGTTCGACACTCCATACTTATTACTACCACCATTGGGAATTGCTATGATGATTCCCTGCACTTGGGGATTATCAAGCTCTTTTCTGGCGCTCTTGCCGGGGAGCAATAGTGTGGGGTTGATATTCTAGTGTGTGCCTGTTTGCTTTTTTTCACTCAGTAGATTTTGTTTTTCCTTTTGTTTCTGTTTAGTTGTGGGTGAAACATACAAAAAAAATGAAAATACAAAAAAATTACTTGCCTCTCATACCTAAAAAGTTTTTCAATAAGAGAAGTGATTGGAAGATTATGCATTGGAGAAGTGAGGGTCGACCTTGAACACTTGTGTTCATGATCATGGAAACAATGTAAAAAAATTCATGGAAGCTTCTCTGAAAATAATTATCCCCTTGTATATATTCATTGTATTATAAAAATAATGTGCCAAGCCTTGGTTTTAGGATGATTAGATTGCTTGTTCACTATGTACAGTACAAAAACAGAAACTTTGGTTGTAGCGCGTGATTTTACATTTTTTTACTGGAAGTTCAAATGGGTTTGAAACTTTTTTCACATTACTTATTTATAAATTGTATAAATTTTAATTTTTTAGAATTTTCTGGAGTTACAGAAGTTTACTAAACTTCCAGATTACTACAGACTGTCCTGTTTTTGACAGATTCCGTTTTCTATGAGTTGTTTGCTTATTTTGATGAATCTATGGGTAGTATCGGGGGGTATGAACCATGGTGAAGTTGGAATACAGTACATATAGTTCTAATATGAAATTTTAATAAGTTCACAACAGTACCTAGTAGTGATTTGCTTTATTACACTAACGGATCTCACAAAGTTTTTGTTAAAGTTTTGTGTGGATGAAGCGTTCGAAGATGGAGGAGCTATCAATATGAGAAGAATAAAGAGAGGCAAGAGGTCAAGCTTGGGGATGCCCAAGGCACCCCAAGTAAATATTTCAAGGATACTCAAGCATCTAAGCTTGGGGATGCCTTGGTTGGCATGCCATCCTTCTTCTTCAACAATTATCGGTATACCTCGGTTTTTGTTTTGTTCACATAATTTGTGTCCTTTGTGTTTTTGTTTTTCCTTTAAGAACCATGCTAGTATGAGATAGCCCTTTATTTATTTATAGAATACTTCATGTGCTTCACTTATATCTTTTAAGTATGATCTTATAGAATTGCTCTTTGAGCTTCACTTAAATATTTTGAGTATGGTTTTATAGAATGCTTCGTGGGCTTCACTTATATATTTTGAGCTTGGATATTGGTAAGTCTATATTAATTGTAGAATGCTCCATGAACTTCACTTATATCTTTTGTAGTATGAATAATACTATCATCTAAAGTGGATTTAGAAGAAGTTTGCTCCCACTATTCTGAATGAGGAGAACTTTGCTTATGTGGAGAGTAGTAAAATTTCTATGCTTGTAGATCATGAATAGAATGCTTTATGTGATGGCTATATTGTTTAGCTCATTCATTATTCTACTGAAAATTATTACGAGGGATGTCGTGGAATTGTCACGGCGGATGTCCTAGTGGAAGGACTTAGTCGTAGGGCCATCGCAACTAGGAAGCTTAAAGGGGTTAATCGGGACAAAGGACAGGAGAGGTTTTATACTAGTTCGGCCCCTTACGATGAAGGTAAAAGCCTACGTCTAGTTGTGTTGGTATTGTTGGGGTTTCGATTACCAAGAGGCTAGTTCGCCACCGGGTCGTTCCCTTATATACATGGGTTGACGCCTGGTGGCCTACAGAGTCCCGGCCGGTTCATAAATCGTGTCCGGCTTGGTGACTTCTTTTACATGCCTTTCTTTACAAGTCTTTCCTTACATACGGCAGTTTACTATATTGGGCCTTAAGCCGCCTCTAGGCCTTTAGGCCTTCTATAAGATTTGATAAACTATCGTCTTGAATGTTTACTGGGCTTCCTTTGTAACCCGCCATTGAGGCTGACCCGGCCCCTCCTGGGCGGGTCATAACTGATAGCTATATCCCCAACATTAGGCCCTAGGTTGACTTTGAACTTTGTTCTTTGGCAATCTTCAACACTTAGACAAAATCCATATTCTTATCCTCGCAGAAGTTTTTGTAACCCGCCATGACATCATATCTTGAAAACACAAAAAACTTTTATGACGTCATCTCTCAACGGATCTTCATCTTTAATGCCTCTCGAGAATCGAGGCGTCCGTTTGGTTGGATAACCATTATTTGGGTCTTCCTCGATTTTTGCGCCTGTCTGTTCACCTTTTCCCTTATAAATAGGCACGCCCCGGCCTTTTCTCATTCTTCTCTCTTCTTCATCGCCTTCCTGTCGCAACCCTCCTGTCGCTCAAGCTCCACCGCCGCCGCAGCGCTCATCGTCGTCCTCAAGCTCGGCCACTGCATCACCCTGATTCTGTCTAGAGAACGGCGGCGATCCTCCGCAGCAACTCCGCACCCGTAAGCTCTCACCTTCTCACCCCCATAAATCTGCATTAGGGTTCAAGACGTTTCCTTCTTGTGTTCTTCGTTGTTCGTCGTAGATTTGTTGCAACTTCTCTTACCGCACCCTCTTTTGATCTAAAAGTAGTGCAGAACTTAAGCGGTAGCTGTTTCTCATCCATTTTAGATGTTAGTAGATCCCTTTCCTTTGCACATATATCTCTTTAGAGCTGATGAACTCATCTGGGCTATATTTTTAGGTCTAGGAAGTTTCTCATTTTGAACGGCCATTTGATCCATAGTAATATCCAGAAGTTAAGAAACATGTTTGTCTCTATACTTAATCAATTCTGCCGCCGGTATTTCTCAAATGTCTGTAGTCATGGCGGCTTATTGTGCCGGCTTACTTTTCCTTATATGACATTAGCCCTTAATTAAGCCACCATTACTCCTCTGTATCATCTTGTACTTTCATCATATTGATTGAATTGAACCGGTATGTTACCTTCCTTTCAGTGCGTTTTTGAACACCATGCCGTCCAAAACGCTGACTGTCTGCAACTGGGTTCCCTCAACCGTGACTGAGGAACGTTTGAAGGAGTTCTTCTCCATAAGATTTTTGCCAGGAAAAAATTTTCATGTCTTACCGTCCACCTAACGCGGATCAAGAACGACCCAATCCAAAAGATGGTGAAGTCATTGTCTTCACTGACCACATGAACCGTGGCTTTTCACCGCCCGGCTCAAAGTTCTTCAGAGATGTCCTCCATTTTTTCAAACTCCACCCTCAAGATATCGGGCCCAATTCCATATCTAATATCTGCAACTTCCATGTGCTCTGTGAGGTGTACCTTCAGGAAGAGCCGACCGTGGAACTGTTTAGAGAGTATTTTTATCTGAACCGGCAGAACGAGTGCACCAACGGCCTTAGCTTGGAGCTTGGAGGCATCTCAATTCAGCGTCGGCAGGGCGCTGTCTTCCCCCTCATAGTCTTGTCGAGTCATCCAAAAGACTGGAATCAGACTTGGTTCTATTGTCAAGACACTTCACCAGCAACGAGAAGCCACTGCCGGGTTATCGCGCCGAGCGTCTTGACTCCAAATTCGCGCTCCCTGACAAGCTTACTGCTGCCGAACGCAAGAAGTTGATCCCATCAATAAAAAGGATTAACGCCTTATTAGGGAACGGCTTAACCAGAGTTGATCTGACCCGCTGCTGGATCTCATGGCGGGTTATCCCTCTAAGCCGTCGATCAAAATTGATGTACGAATATGGTGGAGGCCCTGATGACTCTCTTCGTCACAGCTCCGTTCAACTAACGGAAGAAGATATTGTTTCAATGTCAACTCTTCTGGTGAACGAAAAATACGAAGACTGTAGTACCGTCGGGTTAAACCCCTTCTGCAAGCTTAACCCGGTGCCAAAAGTAAGGAAACTCTGATCTCTCTACTTTGTATTTTTCCCAGCCGTATTGTTTAATACTTGCCTGACCTTTCATCTTTTTTTTACCTGTTTGCAGGCCAAATCTGATTTTTGGAAAGTTAAATATGACCACGAAGCTGCCAAGGAAGCGAGAGTCGCTGCCATAACCGCCAAGAAAATGACCCGGAGGTCCAAAAAGAAGAAGAAGAGCACCCCTGAAGACATGATGAAGCTTGACGATACTTCTGAGTCAGAGGTAGCCCTTGACTCCCTTGGCCAACTTTTTAATAATCTTATTAACACTGATCATTACCAGGATGACACTGGGGCCAGTCAGGCCGTGGAAGAAGAGGTAACTATTTCCTCCGACTCAGCCCATTTGCCAAGACAGAAACTTCGAGCCGTAACCCGGAAAGTAAGGTTTTCACACCCTTTGGCTTATCCGGATCCTCGCTTTGTTTTGAAAAAGCAACAACATGAGAGCCGCCGTCAAGCCCAGAATGAAGACGAACCGCCTGTTATTCTTCAACAAACTCCTCAAAAGCGTCGGAATGAGGTTTACTTCTTTGTCTTTGACTTTCTGTTTAATGGATCCTTTCCCTTGCATTACTTAACTTTATTTTACCTTTTCAGGAGGTGTCTCGCTCTTCTGGCGACTCGTCTCAGACCCAATTTCCGGCCTTCAAGACTGCCCCTGGGTAAGAAAAAAAATCCTTTTTCCTCTGTGTTTTTTAAACTGCATCTTTGTACTGACAGTCCTATAACATTTCTATTAGTGGTCAAGCTAAGTCCAAGAAGGCAAAGGCAACTAAGCGGGTGGAAAACCCGCCAATTCCTGTCCCTGAACCGGCCATGCCATCTTCTCCTCCGTTAACTGATACTCCAGAAGACCTGCCTATTAATGCAGAAGCAAATCCTCCTGAGCCGTCGTTTGACGAAACCACCATTAACCCTTCTGCCACTGGGCCATCCAGCTCGGCTAACCCGCCATCACCGACTGCTCAAGACGTTTTGATCACTGGGAGCCGCTTCGTTAAGCCGGGGAATCCCATCGTGTTGGCTCTTCATACTGCGAAACAAGAGGCGCTGGAACGACAAAAAGTGTGTTTTGATATTTCGCATTATGACCATCTGAATGCCAATGATATATTATCTGGCTATCTCAGCCATGTACACTCAAGCCATGACTCGGAGATTGAAATGGTCAAGCAGTTGCAGCTGAAGTACGAGGAACATTCTTCTAACTTATATTCTGCTAGCCCCCAAGTCTTCGGATTATGAGAAAACCGGAATGATCTGTAGACTTTATGATATAGGCTTAGACTTTACCTTTAGATTTTTCTGGAGTTCAATAAAATAGAACAAAGCTTCACCTATAGTCCCCAAGGGCCGGTTCATTTGACCGTAAATGAGCCGGTTCTTTGATTTTTATAACTGTCTTGTACTGAATCCAACAAATACTGTAATCCGGCTTAACCTTGAGAAACTTTGCTGAATACCAAACATTCGCCCCCAAGTGCCAAATGTTGTTACTTTGTAAAGTATTTGGGACTTGAAGTATTTTAGAGTCATAAAAAAATGATTTGGCATACATTAGCCCCCAAGTGTCAAGTGGTTTTGCAGTGCAAAGGCACTCGAGACTTGAATCTTAAACTTTAATTGAAATCTTGACTCATCTGGGTATGTTTTGCAGAATGCCTTATCTGAACTAAGCTCGCAATTAACTGATGCGAATACCCAGCTGGCGGATCAGGAGGCAGAAACCAAGTCTGTTGACTCCAAACTGCAAATGAGTCTTGCTGAGACGGAAAATTTGAAAACCAGCTTGACTGTCAAGAAGAAAAACTGGGCTGTGGAAAAAACGCTGTTGACACAACGCGCCAAGAAAGCTGAGGCAACCCTTGAAGAGGTTACAACAGAGCTGACCAGATTAAAGGGCCGGATGTCTCAAATGGTGGCCGCCATCTTTGGTAAGCCATCTGTGTTTGATATTGTGTATTTTCTGTTGATCCGGAATATAAACCGCCGGCTGACACTTTGTTTACAAAATATGTGCAGGCCCACGAAGCAAGAATCTGAGCCAAGACAATGCGATTAAACTGAAGGCGGTTTATACTTTAGTGGAGCAATTGTATATTGGTGCTCAATGGGCACTTGCCGCTATCTCTCCTATCAATCAAGGACCCAACCAGCTCAGTGACGTCTTAAAAAAGCTATCAATCTTACCCGCCAGGTTCCAAGAAGTGAATCGCTCCTGTGCCAGAGCCGAAGCTTTGACTGCCCTGAGCCGCTCCAAGGCTTGGGTGCCAGATCTAGACCCAGCGGACATAGCTAGAGGGTATCCTACTGTGAAGGAAGACGGATCTCCCTTTGACCAAGATGACTTCGTGGCTTGCGTGCGCGGAGTTCGACCTTAGGCGACTATTCTTGGAGATGAAACCAATATCGACAAGTATCAGCCGGGTTTTGACTTGGATAATAAGAAGATGGCGACTCCCTCCTACAAAGTGACTGATTTAATCCCACCTGTTCGTGAACGTACATTTGCCCCGGAAGTTGATCCGGCCGGCCTGATTGACGAAGAAGCGGAATTTATTGCTGTGAACGGCTTTGATTGGTCAAAAACCAACTTCCAATCAGCAGAGGGCGGTGAACTGGCGAGGGAGGAGTGATGACCATCTTCATGGGCTTGTAAAAGCCTTGTAATGGATTAGTTTTGAAAACACTGCATATTCTACCTATGCCATCGCGCATAAGACACCGTGTGTTACTCTGTGCTTTATGACATTAATATATGCATCATTTTTATGGTTGTCCCTGCAATACTTCAACTCTGTTCCTGTAGATAAATAGGAAACAACTGGCTTGGTGGCTTAGTACCAAACGGGTTAGAACACCCGGTTTATAGCCAATATATGTATCATAGTAAAAAACAGAACCAGATGTAAAAAGGAAACAAGGCTGAAATATCCTTTTATTAATACAGAAACCAATTGTTCATAAACAATAGCCACACCTGTACCTTTGATCTCCTGACTACCGGTTTAAATAACCCGGGTGATGAAGTTGATAATCCTGTCTTTTTTGAGAAGTCAATGCTTCTGAATACTTAATGATTATCATGCCCTGGCGGCTTGTTGTCAAATAGTCCAGCCGGTGAAAAGACCATACTGATTATTTGTGAAATTGAGACAACAAAAAACCAATAAGACAAATAACAGGTGGTAGACAAAATTGACCTTGTAATTAAAGGTTGGGGTTTTTTGATTCGAATACGATCAGTAACCCGGACCAAAGGGGTTAAGCTAAGGTTTGAATACAACCATATAGCCCCCAGTAGCGTTGGCGTTGCGCCGATAAAGAGGGTATCGGCAACTATGTTCTCTTTGGTTCGAATACGACCTATGTTTGAATAGGAAGCCCCCAAATGAGCTTGAGAGGTTTTTAACGACTTTGATTCGATTACGATCCAAGTCGGACCCAAAAGGGGTTAAGTTGTGATTCGAATACGATCAAGAAGCCCCCTAGTGAGTTTGGCTTTGAGCCGATCAAAAGGGTTACGAGAGCTATGTTCTCTTTGATTCGAATACGACCTATGTTTGAACAGGAAGCCCCCAAGTGACCATGATAGTTGCAGCTAGATTCGAATACGATCATAAGCCGGACCAAAAAGGGTTAGACTTGATTCAAATATGATCAGCTCCTTAATAGTCATTTGAAAAATAGTAGTAAAAATAATAAAGATGTGTAATCTTTCTGAAAAGAAAAGAGACCGATGGTCCTGCTTTATTACTTATCATAATATATATAACGTCAACGTATGTACATGATGAGAGCCGGTGGCTCAGGTGTAGTATGGCCGAAGTTGAGCAATGTTCCACGGCCGGCGGGTCTCCTCTTCTGACTTATGTGAGTCTTTGTGCTCTCGAACGTCAATGAGGTAATATGACCCGTTGTTTAGGTTCTTGCTGACCACACAAGGTCCTTCCCAAGGTGGGGATAGCTTGTGTGCATCTGATAAATCCTAGATGAGCCGGAGCACTAGGTCACCTTCTTGAAAAGTCCTGGACTTAACCCGGTGGCTATGATAACGACGCAGGTCCTGTTGATAAATTGTTGATCGAGCCGCTGCTAAGTCTCTTTCCTCATCTAACAAGTCAAGTGCATCCTGTCTGGCTTGTTCATTATTAGCTTCAACATAAGCCGCCACACGGGGCGAGTCATGACGGATGTCACTAGGCAACACCGCTTCTGCTCGATACACCATGAAGAAAGGTGTGTAACCTGTAGACCTGTTAGGTGTGGTGTTGATACTCCATAGCACCGAGGGTAATTCCTCTACCCAACAACCCGGCGTTCGCTGTAAGGGAACCATAAGCCAGGGCTTGAGACCTTTTAAGATTTCCTGATTTGCTCTCTCAGCTTGACCATTGGATTGAGGATGAGCTACAGAAGAGACATCAAGCCGAATATGCTCACGTTGACAAAACTCCTCCATAGCCCCTTGGGATAGATTAGTGCCATTGTCAGTGATAATGCTGTGTGGAAAACCAAAACGGAAGATTACCTTTTACATGAACTGAACCGCTGTGGCTGCATCACACTTACTCACCGGCTCTGCCTCAACCCACTTTGTGAATTTGTCAACTGCCACTAAAAGATGTGTCTTTTTGTCCTTAGACCTTTTGAAAGGTCCAACCATGTCAAGTCCCCAAACCTCAAATGGCCAAGTGATTGGAATCATCCGTAGCTCTTGAGCCAGCACATGTGCTCGCCGTGCGAATTTTTGACATCCATCACATCTACTGACCAGATCCTCTGCATCAGCGTGAGCCGTCAACCAGTAAAAACCGTGAAGAAAAGCCTTGGCCACCAGAGATTTTGACCCGGCGTGATGACCACAATCGCCTTCATGGATCCCACGAAGTATTTCTTGGCCTTCTTCAGGGGAAACACACCGCTGAAATGCTCCAAAGGCGCTACAATGGTATAGTTCTCCGTCAGAAATCGTCATTGACTTAGACCGCCGGGTTATCTATCGGGCCAGGGTCTCATCCACTGGCAGCTCGCCCCGAGTCATATAATTCAAGAACGGCATTGTTCAATCCGGGATGACATGAAGAGCCGCCACCAACTGCGCCTCCGGGTCAGGAACAACTAGATCTTCTTCTGTGGGTAACTTAACAGATGGGTTATGCAAAACATCCAAAAAGGTGTTAGGTGGCACCGTCTTATGCTGAGATCCCAACCCTCTTAGAGCATTAGCTGCTTCATTCTTCCTACGGTCAATGTGTTCCACCTGATATCCTTTAAAATGTCCTGCAACAGCATCAACTTCACGGCGATAAGCCGCCATGAGAGGGTCTTTGGAATCCCACTTGTCTGATACCTGTTGAGCCACTAAATTTGAGTCGCCAAGACACCGGACCCGGCTCAGGCTCATCTCTTTGGCCACCCGAAGACCATGGACCAAGGCTTCATATTTCGCTGTGTTGTTAGTGCAAGGAAACATCAGCCGCAACACATAACAAAATTTGTCACCTCTAGGGGAGGTTAAAACAACTCCAGCCCCGAGCCTTCCAATTGTCTGGACCCATCAAAGTGAATAGTCCAATATGTGTTGTCTGGTTTCTCCTCCGGCATCTGCATCTCTATCCAGTCATTAATAAAGTCAACCAGCGCCTGCGATTTGATCGCAGTACGTGGCACATACTTCAACCCATGAGATCCAAGTTCAATGGCCCACTTGGTGACTCATCCAGCAGCCTCTCTATTTTGGATGATGTCCCCCAAAGGCGCAGAGCTAACCACAGTGATCGGGTGACCCTAAAAGTAATGCTTGAGCTTCCGGCTTGCCATGAACACCCCGTACACGAGCTTCTGCCAATGTGGATATCTTTGTTTAGATTCGATCAGTACCTCACTGACGTAATAAATCGGTCGTTGAACCGGATGTTCCTTGCCAACCTCTTTGCGCTCCACCACAATTGCCACACTAACAGCCCATGAGTTGGTGGCTACGTACAACAATAGCGGCTCTTTCTCAATTGGAGCAGCAAGAACCGGTGGCTCAGCAAGCTGTTTCTTCAGATCCTCAAAAGCAGAGTTCGCAGCGTCACTCCAAACAAAATCATCTGTTTTCTTCATCATCTGATACAATGGCATCGCCTTCTCCCCTAACCGGCTTAAAGCAGCCATACGATCCGCCAGCCGTTGAACATCATTGATGCATGTTGGTTTGGCCAGGGATGTGATTGCCTTAATCTTCTCCGGGTTAGCTTCAATACCTCGGTTGGACACCAAAAAACCCAAGAGCTTGCCGGCTGGGACTCCAAAAACACATTTAGCCGGGTTAAGCATCATTTTATAGACCCGGAGGTTATCGAAGGTCTCTTTTAGATTTGTGACCAAGCTTTCCTCTTTCCTGGACTTTACCACTATATCGTCCACATAAGCATGAACATTACGCCCAATCTGATTGTGAAGACAATTCTGCACACACCGTTGATAAGTCGCCTGGGCACTCTTAAGCCCAAAAGGCATAGACACATAGCAGAAAGCTCCAAATGGAGTGATAAAAACTGTCTTATCCTGATCTTTGACTGCCATCTTGATCTGATGATAACCTGAATAAGCATCCAAAAAACTCAAACGTGCGCAACCTGCCGTAGCATCGATGATCTGATCAATACGGGGGAGAGCAAAAGGGTCAGCCAGACAAGCCTTGTTTAAATCGGTGTAATATACACACATACGCCAGGTGCTGTTCTTTTTGAGTACAAGCACCAGGTTGGCTAACCACTCTAGGTGAAAAACTTCCACAATGAACCCGACCGCCAAGAGCTAGGCCACCTCTTCTCCAATGGCCTTGCACCTTTCCTCGTTGAACCGGCGGAGAAACTGTCTAACCGGTTTAAACTTTGGATCAATATTGAGAGTGTGCTCAGCGAGTTCCCTCGGGACACCCGACATGTCAGAAGGTTTCCTTGCAAAGATGACCCGGTTCTCACGGATGAACTCGATAAGCGCGCTTTCCTATTTTGGATCCAAGTTAGCACTGATGATGAACTGCTTGGATGAGTCGCCTGGCACAAAGTCAACCATCTTGGTGTCATCAGCTGATTTGAATTTCAACATCGGCTCATGCTTCGTTGTTGGTTTCTTTAAAGACGTCATGTCTGCCGGGTCAACATGATCCTTATAAAACTTTAACTCTTCCGTTGCACAAACAAACTCAGCATATGCAGCATCACCTTCTTCACACTCCACGGCTATTTTCTGGCTTCCATGTACTATAATGGTGCCCTTATAACCCGGCATCTTGAGCTGTAAGTACACATAACACGGCCGAGCCATGAACTTGGCATAAGCCGGCCGTCCAAACAGAGCATGATATGGGCTTTTGATCTTAACTACCTCAAAGGTTAATTTTTCTGCTCTGGAGTCATACTCATCCCCAAAGGCTACTTCCAGTTCAATCTTACCAACTGGGTATGCCGACTTGCCAGGTACCACACCGTGAAAAACAGTGTTGGATTGCTTAAGACTCTTATCAGTCAACCCCATCCGGCGAAATGCCTCATAGTAGAGGATGTTGATGCTACTGCCTCCATCCATGAGCACCTTAGTGAATTTATATCCACCAACCCGAGGCGCTACTACCAAGGCCAAGTGACCCGGATTGTCAACCCGGAGAGGATGGTTGTCAGTGTCAAAACCGGCGGATCTCGGGTAGGGGGTCCCGAACTGTGCGTCTAGGCAGATGGTAACAGGAGGCAGGGAACACGATGTTTACCCAGGTTCGGGCCCTCTTGATGGAGGTAAAACCCTACGTCCTGCTTGATTGTTCTTGATAATATGATTAGTACAAGAGTTGATCTACCATGAGATCAGAGAGGCTAAACCCTAGAAGCTAGCCTATGGTATGATTGTTGTTGTTGGTCCTACGGACTAAACCCTCCGGTTTATATAGACACCGGAGGGGGATAGAGTTACACAGAGTTGGTTACAAGGAAGGAGATCTACATATCCGTATTGCCAAGCTTGCCTTCCACGCCAAGGAGAGTCCCATCCGGACACAGGACGAAGTCTTCAATCTTGTATCTTCATAGTCCAACAGTCCGGCCAAAGGATATAGTCCGGCTGTCCGGATACCCCCTAATCCAGGACTCCCTCAGTAGCCCCTGAACCAGGCTTCAATGACGATGAGTCCGGCGCGCAGATTGTCTTCGACATTGCAAGGCGGGTTCCTCCTCCGAATACTTCATAGAAGATTTTGAACACGAGGATCGTGTCCGGCTCTGCAAAACAAGTTCCACATACCACCGTAGAGAGAATAATATTTCCACAAATCTAATCTGCTGACGTACCCCATAGCGTGACATCACACCACAGCCAGGTCTTTATTCGAATCGTTTTTCATAACCCATCTCAGTGTGTTTCGTGAGGCGGTTTCCTTGGCACGTCTTGTCGAAGCATAGATCGTGTCCCCTTTATCACGAGATTCTCATCAATACGGACGTGGGTAACCCAACCGTGCCTATGGGTAGGACTCCTAGATCTTAGGCAAGTCCCAAACGGCCACGAGGAGGACGCTTGATATTCACCCTCTTTATAAAGGGGACAAGGCTTTTTATTTTTCCCTCTCGTGCTTAATCAAATCCTTCCCCCGCCTCGAGTTCTAACACCCAAAACTCAGGTCAGGCGTTTCGGACCTTCAACTATGTCCGGATCCAACCTTCAAGGTCGGTGGATGCCTTCCTCCGTCACGGAGGAGGACATCAAGAAGTTGAGAGAGGCCAGATATCTGACTGCCGAAATTTCGCATCGGCTGCCTGCCCGAGGGAAGGTCGTCCCTACTCCGAACCCAACGAGAGTGTCGCGTTCGTCTCCCACTTCCTCCAAGGACTAGGCCTCGCTCTGGATCCCTTTGTTAGGGGTCTTATGTTCTATTATGGGCTAGATTTTCACGATCTGGCCCCGGATTCCCTTCTTCATATCTCGACATTTATCGTCGTATGTGAGGCCTTCCTCCGAGTTACCCCTCACTTTGGCCTGTGGCTCAAGACCTTCTATGTGAAGCCTAAGATGATCGAGGGGCAGCACGTAGCGTGCGGAGGCGCTTTTAATAAGCAAAATCGCTGACGCTCCATGGACTGAGGGTTGCTTCCCAGAGGTGTCCGGATTGTGGCAGCGGGAGTGGTTCTACATCACAGCTCCCCGAAGTGCCAAGTGGGTAGCTGCCCCCACCTTTCGCTCAGGCCCCCACCACAACTGATGTCATGGATCAGTAGGGGGCTCAGCTGGGGTCCAGCCAAGGACGTGCCAATACTGCAAAACCGTATCTGAGATCTCTTTGAGAGGGATTTCAGTCTGGTTATGGTAGTGCAAGTTATGCTAGTTCGTCAAGTCCAGCCTTGCAAACGCCGGCCCCTTCGCATGTGGGAATTTAACTCGAAAGGCGAGCTATTCAACATTTCCTCGGCATGACGCCGAAGAGATGTACAAATCGTTCTTCGGACCACAAATAATGTGTCCGGACATCACTGAGGATGCAGGTCTGAGCTGCAATCGCCCGGATACTCAAGTAAGTGGCCCCGCACCCGAACACACTATCTGTTTATTTATCGCAACGTTGCCCTAAAAAAGCCACTCTTTGACCAGGATTGGATAGCGAAGGCAAAGTTGATCAGGTGTCTGGCCCCCCTCCCTGAGACCTCACCAAATCCCGTGCTAACCAGGATGCTGGAGATCGCGCCTTATCAAGCGCCATTGGGAGAAGATAAAGGGGGTAACAAGGAGGCTGGCGCCTCTGCGAAGGAGGTTAGCCGGGGAGGAGGGACTAAAACTTCCTCTCCCGAGGGAAGGAAGAGGACCGCCTCCGAGGACCCGGAGACAATGGTCTCCAAACGGGGGAAGAAATCTTCGCCGGAGGGTCCTGCCTCGGGGGCTACCCTGGCCGCATTATTCCCTCAAGGGGATCAGCCCTCCATCGAGCCGTAAGTAAAAGGGCACTTAATAATGAAAATATCTTGCTTTACTTTTGAGGAAAATAACCGAAGCATGTATCTTGCAGTTTGGATCTTAGCCCTTCACAGCAGAGCTCGTCTTCAGGGGATCTTCTTCCAGAGATGATGGAGAGCGAAACGCCTCCCCCTGCCACACCGCCTCACGAGGCGGGCGACCCCGAGGTGTCGTCACGGAGGGTTTCAACTGATCCGGCAAGGCCAGAAGGTAATCCTATGGCCACCCGAAGTCCTCAGTATCAGGCTCTTGAAGAGTGCAATCAAAAGAGTCCGACACTGTCTGGTGTGTGGTCGGACGTACTGAGGGATCTGCTAGAGCAAGCGGCTATCTCAGAAGAGCACCGCACGTTGATGGGTACGGTGATTGAAAGGATTTCATCCGCCGAAAGCGGGTTGCATGAAGCCTTTATGAGTCTACTGACGGGTTTTGAGGTACGTGAAATGATGTACATTTTTTATGGTACCGCACATTTTTAGATGTGCCCTGTGTAGATAGTAGCCCCTGAGACTCTGGTTGTCGTCGAAAACGGCGGCAAACAGAGGATCATAGTCCCAGGTAATAACCAGACCGCCTTTATGTGCAGGTGGTTGAAGCTCCGGCGGCTAGCCGGACTGATGGGTTTGCCGAAATAAGGCCGCAACTGGATGCGGCAGATGCCAACATCGTGCTTGTTAACATGTGCGGTACCAGAGTCCCATGAAAGACCGCGAAATTCTTCGTCATCCGCATCCCAATCCTGCTGGACATAGTTCGGCCAGGACTCTCCTGACAGGGAGAGAGACCTTAATGAGTTCAGTATGTCGCTGAAGGGCGAGTGCTGAAAGATATCCGCGGAGGTGAACTCCATGATCAGCACCCAGTCGGATTCGATAGGCACAGGTGCAGGCGGTTCGGAGTCCGTGGCCGGGGAAGAATCTGGCAGTTTGGCGTCACGGCTCTCATGAAGGGTAAGGTCGATACTCGGCTCGATCGCCGATGAGAATGTGGCCTCCATGGCGGGGTCTATCCACCCGTCCCTGGATGGCGGAATTGGCTCTGAATTGAGGGTCGGAGCGGTCGCCGGTGCGATCTCCCGAACATTGTCCGATGGTAGAGCTAAATCATGCTCATCGTGACCGTGCGGCGCACTCGGCAAGGGCTCGGATCCATCGAAGATCAAGTCTCTGTGGATGTCGTCTATGTAGTTCAAGTTTCCAAATCTGACCTGATGGCCAAGGGCGTAGCTCTCGATCTGCTCCAGATGGCCAAGCGAGTTGGCCCGCAGTGTGAAGCCACCGAATACAAAGATCCGTCCGAGGAGAAAAGTCCCACCCTGGACTGCATCGCTATCGATGATTGAAGGACCATCAAGCCTAACGATGACGACACAGAGGAACTCTCAATGAAAGCACCAATGTCGGTGTCAAAACCGGCGGATCTCGGGTAGGGGGTCCCGAACTGTGCGTCTAGGTGGATGGTAATAGGAGGCAAGGAACATGATGTTTACCCCAGTTCGGGCCCTCTTGATGGAGGTAAAACCCTACGTCCTGCTTGATTGTTCTTGATAATATGATTAGTACAAGAGTTGATCTACCACGAGATCAGAGAGGCTAAACCCTAGAAGCTAGCCTATGGTATGATTGTTGTTGTTGGTCCTACGAACTAAACCCTCCGGTTTATATAGACACCGGAGGGGGCTAGGGTTACACAGAGTCGGTTACAAGGAAGGAGATCTACATATCCGTATTGCCAAGCTTGCCTTCCATGCCAAGGAGAGTCCCATCCGGACACGGGACAAAGTCTTCAATCTTGTATCTTCATAGTCCAACAGTCTGGCCAAAGGATATAGTCCGACTGTCCGGATACCCCCTAATCCAGGACTCCTTCAATGGTCCTCTCTGCTCCACACAATAGGCTGTTCTGACCACCGTAAGTAACGCGGGATCGCTGGCTCAACGGCATTGACAGCCCTCTTGTGAAGCTTTTGGTCCCTCTTGCACAAGCTGGTGGTAAACACATGATATTGCCCACTATTCAACTATTTTATGTTGCTCTAATATCCGGATTGCTGTTGATTACCTTGGCCGGGTTGCAGATTATAACCTCCTTGGTTACCCGTACCGTATGTCCTTGACCGTGAAAACCGCCTCCACCTGATCCAGCACCTGGGCCATGAAAGCCGCCTCCACCTGAACCGCCGCCAGGGCCGTGACTTCCGTCGAATGCATTTGAATTCTTGAATGCCTTCATGATTGTATAGTCCTTCCATAGATGGGTGGCTGGCTTCTCCCGGGTGCCGTGTCTTGGACAAGGTTCATTCAATAGCTGCTCAAGGGTGGGACCTGACCCGCCTGACCGAGGGGGTTGCCTACTCTTGCGCCGTTGATTGTTGCCCTGCGCATTGGTGTTAGCCACAAATTCGTCAGCCTTACATTTACCCTCCTTGATTTGCCGGCTTATGTTGGTTACCCTTGTCGTTGCCGTTCTTCTTTCCCTTCCCTGTCTTTTCTTCATCAGACACGGGGTCCGTGGTACTATCTGAATTAGCATACTTGACGAGATCCGCCATCAACTGGCCCATGTCATTGCAGTCATGTTTAAGCCGCCCCAGCTTCTGCTTCAGAGGTTCAAAACAACAATTTTTCTCCAACATTAAGACTGCCGAACCGGCATCCATCTTATCAGATGAATGAATTATCTCCTTGACCCGGCGCACCCAATGGGTTGTGGACTCACCTTCCTCTTGCTCACAATTGGTCAGGTCCATGATTGACATAGGCTGTTTGCATGTGTCCTTGATGTTCTGAATGAACCGGGCTTTTAACTCCGCCCATGAGCCGATGGAATTGGGGGGCAATCCTTTTAACCAAGTACGAGCCATTCCATCCAACATCATGGTGAAATATTTAGCCATTGCCACGTCGCTGACCTCCAATAGCTCCATGGCCATCTCATAACTCTCAATCCAGGCCCCAGGCTGCAAGTCGGCCGTGTAATTAGGCACCTTATGAGGCCCCTTGAAGTCCTTTGGCAAACGCTCATTACGTATGGCTGGCACCAGGCAAGGGACACCTCCGGTTCTCATGGCCACTCCTGCCTCAATTGAGATTGCTGGATAAGCCGGAAAAGTCTGGTGAGCTGTCTGCTCTACCGCCAATTGAACCGCTCGCTCAGCCTCTTGTCGGATCCTCTCATGATCCGCCAAATTAAAGGCTCCAGCCTGCCTCGGCTCATGCCTGTGCGGCCGGTTGCGGCGTTGAGCATTGCTTGACATGTCAGCTGAATCCATATACCTACTGTAGCTTGGGCTCCGGCTCGGGCGAGGGGTTGAATGGATCCTGTCTCGACTATAAGAGTACGCATCCTGCTGCGGCAGAGCCGTTTGAAGAAGTTCTCTCACCCTTCGTGTTTCGATTGCTGCTGGAGAGTCGCCATCCATCGGGAGAGCCGCCAAACGGGCCGAAGCTGCAATGAGGTTTTCCAAGGGATTGGAGAAGTGACCCGGCAGTGCTGGCACATAATGAGGCGGAGCGGTGTGTACACGAGGTGGTTCCATGGTGCGCGGTTGAATCGGTGGCCTGGATGTTGTGATCCAATTTGCCTCCGGCGGGTTACTTGCTCCGGCCCCGGGTGTATGAAAAAGGTTCCTAGGATCGAGTGTCAGAGGTAGACGTGACTGAGTTTTCTGGTGCCTTCTTCTCATGACCTTGTTTGATGCGTTCAGATCCACCGAGAGCCGGAAAGTCTCTGCCTGAAGATGCTGAGCACGAACATCCAAAGCCGCCCGCTCCACGGCCATCCTGATCTCCTCTGCTGCTAAGTTTTCTTTGGCTTGTACCATCTCCTCACGTACGCGTGCCACCTCTGCGTCATGTTGAGATTGATTCGCCGGTTCTACCACGTTAGTCAACAGGGTCGTCAGTTTATCCATGAGGTCCATCAGAATCTGAGCCGGGGGGCGCGCGGGGTCTCATGACCCGGCTGCGACCGACCCGGTGGCTGTTGCTGCCGCTGCTGTGGAGTTCTGCCCCGGCTGTGTTCCTGCCATGAAGACTCCGGCCCAATTCGGCGGCTCAAGGGGGTCTAGAATACTGCTGCCATCGGAACAGCCCCCGAGCATGCCATCCTGCAGCTGATACAAGGAGTCCGTCTCTCCCGTTGATGATGTGGCGTCAGAACAAACATTCGTCTCACCACCATCCACTGATTCTTCAGAGTATTCACCATCGTGGATTCAACCTACAAAGGCATGCTTCACGGCAGATTGAACATGGGTGGACCTCGCGCGCTGAGCCGTTTTGATGAGGTTGGTGTGGACGTCCGGCTCAGGGCCCGACTCGCCGATCCGACCAATGAAGACATGAATTCCACCGAAGGGGACCCGGTACCCGTACTCAATTGAGCCGGCCTCGGGGCCCTAGCCTTCGTCGTCGATGTAGAGCTTGCCGCGATGACTCTTGGTCATCCGGCCCACAGCGTATCCCTTGAGCCCTTCGAAGTTTCCCTTCAAGAACTCAAATCCACCGTGCGCTGGCCCCACAGTGGGCGCCAACTGTCGTGGAATTGTCACGGCAGATGTCCTAGTGGAAGGACTTAGTCGTAGGGCCATCGCAACTAGGAAGCTTAAAGGGGTTAATCGGGACAAAGGACACGAGAGGTTTTATACTAGTTCGGCCCCTTACGATGAAGGTAAAAGCCTATGTCTAGTTGTGTTGGTATTTCTGGGGTTTCGATTACCAAGAGGCTAGTTCGCCGGCTTGGCTATTGATCTCTTGTTTCTTGCCCTAAGCCGCCACTGGGTCGTCCCCTTATATACACGGGTTGGCGCCTGGTGGCCTACAGAGTCCCGGCCGGTTCATAAACCGTGTCCGGCTCGGTGACTTCTTTTACATGCCTTTCTTTACAAGTCTTTCCTTACATACGGTGGTTTACTATATTGGGCCTTAAGCCGCCTCTAGGCCTTTAGGCCTTCTATAAGATATGATAAACTATGTCTCGAATGTTTACTGGACTTCCTTTGTAACCCGCCATTGAGGCTGACCCGGCCCCTCCTGGGCGGGTCATAACTAATAGCTATATCCCCAACAAGGGAGGAATACATGCTTGTAGGAGTCGCACTAATTTCAAGTTTCCTCTCTATGTGCTTAAAGTTTTGAAGCTATACTTGTTTTTCCTTCCTATGCTAGTTGATTCTTGTCCCTATAAATTATGTGCTCACAAAATACCTAGGCATAGGAAGTGGGTTAGATTTAAATGTGCTAGTCATACTCTTCATGATGCTCTCTTTATGTTTCAATTCTTATCTTTTATGTGAGCATCATTTAAATCATCATGCCTAGCTAAAAGGCATTAAAGAAAAGCGCTTGTTGGGAGACAACCCAATGTTTACCCTTACTTTTTTTGTGTGTTTTCATGATTAAGCTACTTTATTAATCATTTATTCTAGCTTTTGTTTCAATAAAGTGTCAAGTAAGACCTTTGGGAAGACTTGGGTGAAAGTTAATGTGATCTTGCTGTAAAAAACAGAAACTTTGCGCTCACGAGATTAGCTGTCATTTTTCACAGAAGAGTATGATTGAGTTGATTATTTTTGCAGAAGATTAATAGACAAATTCCCCCCGTCCACCAATTTTTTTCATAATTTTTGGAGTAGTAGAAGTATGGTTGGTGTTCAGATCATTACAGACTGTTCTGTTTCTGACAGATTCTATTTTCATTGCATAGTTTGCTTGTTTTCTAGTTTCTATGGCTTATATTTCTCAACATAAATTGTAGAAATGATATGGTACAGTAGGAATTGTATGAGAACAATTATGAACCTTGTCTTTGATAGTACCAAAGTGAATGGTTTATTCTTTATCATACTAACCTATCTCACGAAGTTCCGTTAAGTTTTGTGTGATTGAAGTTTTCAAGCTTTGGGTGAGATATCGATATGAGGAGAATAAGGAGTGGAAATACCCTAAGCTTGGGGATGCCCAAGGCACCCCAAGGTAATATTCAAGGAAGACTCAAGCACCTAAGCTTGGGGATGCCCCAGAAGGCATCCCCTCTTTCGTCTTCAAAAACTATCGGTATACCTTACTCGGAGCTATATTTTTATTCGTCACATGATATGTGTTTTGCTTGGAGCGTATTTTTAAATTTTACTTGCTGTTGAAATAAAATAATTGGATATGAAATCTTGAATGAATAAGAATCCTCCTATGGCTATTTAATTATTTGACTACTTAGTGTTCTTCACTTATATCTTTTTGGAGTAGTTTGGCATTTACTCATGTGCTTCAAATATATCCTATGAGTAAATGGTTGAATGAATTGAATATCATAAATCTGAATTTATATACTTTTCATATGCTTATAACATGGGGAGTAATGACTTCACACATAATAAGTATAGGTAGTAAACTTATTGAAAGTTAGCAAACACAGAATTAGTCACTTGAACAATTCATGAGAGAATATTGAAGGAAGAGAGATTTCACATATGAATATAATATCTTGGACATGTTTTGCAATTGTGAGCACTCATTAAAATATGGCATGCTGAAAAGTTGATGTTGGACAAGGAAGACACCTTAATGGGTTATGTTTTCCTATATTCGAAACTTTATAATGTCTTGGATCATCCAACATGTTGAGCTTGCCTTTCCCCCTCATGCTAGCCAAATTCTTTGCACCAAGTAGAGATACTACTTGTGCTTCCGAATATCCTTCAACCCAGTTTTGCCATGAGAGTCCGCCATATCTACCTATGGATTGAGTAAGATCCTTCAAGTAAGTTGTCACTGTTGGAAGCAATAAAAATTGCTCTCTAAATATGTATGATCTATTAATGTGGAGAAAATAATCTTTATATATACGATCTTGTGATGTGGAAGAAATAAAAGCGATGGACTGCATAATAAAGGTCCATATCACAAGTGGCAATATAAAGTGACGTTCTTTTACATTAAGATTTTGTGCATCCAATGATAAAAGTACATGACAACCTTTGCTTCCCTCTACGAAGGGCCTATCTTTTACTTTTATTTTCTACCCTTATACAAGAGTCATGGTGGTCATCACCTTTCCTTTTTACACTTTTTCCTTTGGCAAGCACTTTGTGTTGGATCGATCCAGATATATATATCCACTTGGATGTAGGTTCTCATAAATTATTATTGTTGACATCACCCTTGAGGTAAAAGGTTGGGAGGCAAAACTATAAGCCCCTATCTTTCTCTGTGTCCGATTAAAACTTTGAACCCATAAATATCACCTGAGTGTTAGCAATTGTGAAAGATTAAATGATAGTTGAGTATGTGGAGTTTACTGAATCAAAGCTCTTACATAGACCCTTCCCGAAAATAAGATGAATTGCAATTGTTTGATGACTAAGAGCACGGTTTGTTAGTTTTCAAGAAAGTTTTTGATCTATACATTAACATGTGAATAGTCTGTTACTTGATCATGAGATGTTTCATGAGTTGAGCTACTATTATGATATACAATGATGCTAGAAAAAGTGATTGGAACTATCTTTGATGAAACTTATGCACTTGCTAGCATTCACACTTCATAAATTATTTCTTTTATCATTTACATACTCGAGGACGAGCAGGAATTAAGATTAGGGATGCTGATACGTCTCCAAGGTATCTATAATTTATGAAGTATTCATCCCATTGTATTAGCCATCTTAGATGTTTTATATGCTATTTTATATGATTTTTGGGACTAACCTATTAACCTAGAGCCCAGTGCCAGTTTATGTTTTCCCCTTGTTTTTGAGTATTGCAGAAAAGGAATACCAAACGGAGTCCAATTGACGTGCCAATTTTTTTTGGAACAAAAGAAGCCCCTGGAGTACAAGAGTTGGGCCATAAGAGTCCCGAGCCATCCACGAGGGTGGGGGCGCGCCCCACCCCCTGGGCGTGGGACCCTATCTCGTGGATGACTCAGAGACCTCCCTGGCGTGAAACCGATGCCAAAAATTCCTATAAATATAGAAACCCCCAGAAAATAACCTAGATCGGAAGTTCCATCGCCGCAGGCCACTGTAGCCACGAGAAATCAATCTAGGCCCTCTCTGGCACCCTGCCGGAGGGGGCCATCATCACCGGAGTGCATGGAGGAGGATAGCGGAGGGGCCATCATCACCATGAAGGCCAAGGACCAGAGGGGGAACCTCTCCCCATCCAGGGGGGAGGCCATGGAGGAGGAAGCACAAGGGGTGGAACCTCTCCTCCTCTCTCTCGATGGCACCGGAGTGCCATCGGGAGGGGAATCATCGCCGCGGTGATCGTCTTCATCAACATCACCATCATCATCACCATCCTCATCTCTTTTACGCGATCCACTCTCCCGCACCCCGCTGTAATCCCTACTTGAACATGGTGCTTTATGCCACATATTATGATCCAATGATGTGTTTCCATCCTATGATGTTTGGAGTAGATATCCTTTGTCTTTGGGTTGATTGATGATCTAGATTGGTATGAGTTGTATGTTTTATTTTGGTGCTATCCTATTGTTCCCTCCATGTCGCGCAAGCGTGAGGGATTCCCACTGTAGGGTGTTGCAATACGTTCATGATTCGCTTATAGTGGGTTGCTTGAGTGACAGAAGCATAAACCCGAGTAAGGGGGTTGTTGCGTATGGGATAAAGGTGACTTGATGCTTTAATGCTATGGTTGGGTTTTACCTTAATGATTTTAGTAGTTGCGGATGCTTGCTAGAGTTCCAATCATAAGTGCATATGATCCAAGAAGAGAAAGTAGGTTAGCTTATGCCTCTCCCTCATATGAAATTGCAATGACGACTATCGGTCTTGTTAACAATTGCCTACGACAATTCCGCACATCGATCCGTCATTATTCCACACTCGCTATTTATAATTTTTAGTAATATATTCTAACTTTATGATAACAGCCCCTACTTTTATATTTTATCTCTCTGATACCTTGCAAAGTTATCCTCTTCATACCCACAACGTAGTTTTATTTCTCGTTTCTAGTTGGAAGCAAACATTCGGTGTACTAGAGTCATATCAGTGGCAGATAGGACTTGAGAGAATATTGCTCTTACCTTCAGCTCCTTGTGTGTTGGACACTCCATACATATCACTTCCACCATTGGGAATTGCTACGATGATTCCCTGCACTTGGGGATTATCAAGCTCTTTTCTGGCGCTGTTGCCGGGGAGCAATAGCGTGGGGTTGATATTCTAGTGTGTGCTTGTTTGCTTTTTTCACTCAGTAGATTTTGTTTTTCCTTTTTGGTTATGTTTAGTTGTGGGTGAAACATACAAAAAAATTAAAAAAATTAAAATACAAAAAAAATTACTTGCCTCTCATACCTAAAAAGTTTTTCAATAAGTGATTGGATGGTTATGCATTGGAGAAGTGAGGGTCGACCTTGAACACTTGTGTTCATGATATTGGAAACAATGTAAAAAAATTATGGAAGCTTCTCTGAAAATAATTATCCCCTTGTATATATCCATTTTATTATAAAAATAATGTGCCAAGCCTTGGGTTTAGGATGATTAGATTGCTTGTTTACTATGTACAGTACAAAAACAGAAACTTTGGCTGTAGCGCGTGATTTTACATTTTTTACTGGAAAGTCAAATGGGTCTGAAACTTTTTTCACATCACTTCTGTATATTTTTTTTCAATTTTAATATTTTTTTCGAATTTTTGGAGTTACAGAAGTTTACTAAACTTCCAGATTACTACAGACTGTTCTATTTTTGACAGATTCTGTTTTCTATGAGTTGTTCGTTTATTTTGATGAACCTATGGGTAGTATCGGGGGGGGGGGGGTATGAACCATGGTGAAGTTGTAATACAGTACATATAGTTCTAATATGAAATTGGAATAAGTTTGCAAAAGTACCTAAAGGTAGTGATTTGCTTTATTACACTAACGGATCTCACAAAGTTTTTGTTAAAGTTTTGTGTGGATGAAGTGTTCGAAGATCGAGGAGCTATCAATATGAGAAGAATAAAGAGAGGCAAGAGCTCAAGCTTGGGGATGCCCAAGGCACCCCAAGTAAATATTTCAAGGATACTCAAGCATCTAAGCTTGGGGATGCCCCGGTTGGCATGCCATCCTTCTTCTTCAACAATTATCGGTATACCTCGGTTTTTGTCTTGTTCACATAATTTGTGTCATTTGTGTTTTTGTTTTTCCTTTAAGAAACATGCTAGTATGTGATAGCCCTTTATTGTTTTATAGAATACTTCATGTGCTTCACTTATATCTTTTAAGTATGATCTTATAGAATTGCTCTTTGAGCTTCACTTAAATCTTTTGAGTATGGTTTTATAGAATGCTTCCTGTGCTTCACTTATATATTTTGAGCTTGGATATTGGTTAGTCTATATTAATTGTAGAATGCTCCATGAAATTCACTTATATCTTTTGTATTATGAATAATACTATCATCTAAAGTGGATTTAGAAGAAGTTTGCTCCCACTATTCTGAATGAGGAGAATTTTGCTTATGTCGAGAGTAGTAAAATTTCTATGCTTGTAGATCATGAACATAATGCTTTATGTGATGGCTATATTGTTGAGATCATTCATTATTCTACTGAAAATTATTATTATGGAGGAATACATGCTTGTAGGAGTCGCAATAATTTCAAGTTTCCTCTCTTTGTGCTTAAAGTTTTGAAGCTATACTTGTTTTGCCTTCCTATGCTAGTTGATTCTTGTCCCTATAAATTATGTGCTCACAAAATCCCTAGGCATAAGAAGTGGGTTAGATTTAAATGTGCTAGTCATGCTCTTCATGATGCTCTCTTTATGTTTCAATTCTTATCTTTTATGTGAGCATCATTGAAATCATCATGCCTAGCTAAAAGGCATTAAAGAAAGCGCTTGTTGGGAGACAACCCAATATTTACCCTTACTGTTTTTGTGTGTTTTCATGATTAAGCTACTTTATTAATCATGTATTATAGCTTTTGTTTCAATAAAGTTCCAAGTAAGACCTTTGGGAAGACTTGGGTGAAAGTTAATGTGATCTTGCTGTAAAAAACAGAAACTTTGCGCTCACGAGATTAGCTGTCATTTTTTACAGAAGAGTGTGATTGAGTTGATTCTTTTTTCAGAAGATTAATAGACAATTTCCTCTCGTCCACCAATTTGTTTCATAATTTTTGGAGTAGTAGAAGTATGGTTGGTGTTCAGATCATTACAGACTGTTCTGTTTCTGACAGATTCTGTTTTCATTGCATAGTTTGCTTGTTTTCTAGTTTCTATGGCTTATATTTCTCAACATAAATTGTAGAAATGATATGGTACAGTAGGAATTGTGTGAGAACAATTATGAACCTTGTCTTTGACAGTACCAAAGTGAATGGTTTATTCTTTATCATACTAACCTATCTCACGAAGTTCCGTTAAGTTTTGTGTGATTGAAGTTTTCAAGCTTTGGGTGAGATATCGATATGAGGAGAATAAGGAGTGGAAAGACCCTAAGCTTGGGGATGCCCAAGGCACCCCAAGGTAATATTCAATGAATACTCAAGCGCCTAAGCTTGGGGATGCCCCGGAAGGCATCCCCTCTTTCGTCTTCAAAAACTATCGGTATACCTTACTCGGAGCTATATTATTATTCGTCACATGATATGTGTTTTGCTTGGAGCGTATTTTTAAATTTTACTTGCTTTTGTAATAAAATCATTGGATCTGAAATCTTAAATTAAGAAGAATCCTCCTATGGCTATTTAATTATTTGACTACTTAGTATTCTTCACTTATATCTTTTTGGAGTAGTTTGGCAGTTACTCACGTGCTTCACATATATCCTATGAGTAAATGGTTGAAGGAATTGAATATCATAAATCTGAATTTATATATGTTTCATATGCTGATAACATGGGGAGTAATGACTTCACACATAATAAGTATAGGTAGTAAACTTATTGAAAGTTAGCAAACGCATAATTAGTCGCTTGAACAATTCATGAAAGAATATTGAAGGAAGAGAGATTTCACATATAAATATACTATCTTGGACATCTTTTGCAATTGTGAGAACTCATTAAAATATGACATGATGAAAAGTTGACGTTGGACAAGGAAGACACCTTAATGGGTTATGTTTTCCTATATTCGAAACTTTATATTGTCTTGGATCATCCAACATGTTGAGCTTGCCTTTCCCCCTCTTGCTAGCAAAATTATTTGCACCAAGTAGAGATACTACTTGTGCTTCCGAATATCGTTAAACCCAGTTTTGCCATGAGAGTCCACCATATCTACCTATGGATTGAGTAAGATCCTTCATGTAAGTTGTCACTGTTGGAAGCAATAAAAATTGCTCTCTAAATATGTATGATCTATTAATGTGGAGAAAATAAGCTTTATATGATCTTGTGATGTGGAAGAAATAAAGCGACGGACTGCATAATAAAGGTCCATATCACAAGTGGCAATATAAAGTGACGTTCTTTTACATTAAGATTTTGTGCATCCAACCATAAAAGTGCATGACAACCTTTGCTTCCCTCTACGAAGGGCCTATCTTTTACTTTTATCTTCTACCCTTATACAAGGGTCATGGTGGTCATCACCTTTCCTTTTTACACTTTTTCCTTTAAGCACTTTATGTTGGATCGATCCGGATATATATATCCACTTGGATGTAGGTTCTCATAAATTATTATTGTTGACATCACCCTTGAGGTAAAAGGTTGGGAGGCAAAACTATAAGCCCCTATCTTTCTTTGTGTCCGATTAAAACTTTGAACCCATAAATATCACCTGAGTGTTAGCAATTGTGAAAGATTAAATGATAGTTGAGTATGTGTAGTTTTCTGAATCAAAGCTCTTACATAGACCCTTCCCGAAAATAAGATGAATTGCAATTGTTTGATGACTAAGAGCACGGTTTGTTAGTTTTCAAGAAAGTTTATGATCTATACTTTAACATGTGAATAGCTTGTTACTTGATCATGAGAAGTTTCATGAGTTGAGCTACTATTATGATATATAATGTTGCTAGAAAAAGTGATTGGAACTATCATTGATGAAACTTATGCACTTGCTAGCATTCACACTTCATAAATTATTTCTTTTATCATTTACCTACTCGAGGACAAGCAGGAATTAAGCTTGGGGATGCTGATACGTCTCCAACGTATCTATAATTTATGAAGTATTCATGCTATTATATTATCCATCTTAGATGTTTTATATGCTATTTTATATGATTTTTGGGACTAACCTATTAACCTAGAGCCCAGTGCCAGTTTGTGTTTTCCCTTGTTTTTGAGTATTGCAGAAAAGGAATACCAAACGGAGTCCAATTGACGTGCCAATTTTTGATGATTTTTTATGGACCAAAAGAAGCCCCCGGAGTACAAGAGTTGGGCCATAAGAGTCCCGAGCCATCCACGAGGGTGGGGGGCGCGCCCCACCCCCTGGGCATGGGCCCCTATCTCATGGACGACTCAAAGACCCCCCTGGCGTGAAACTGACGCCAAAAATTCCTATAAATACATAAACCCCCAGAAAATAACCTAGATCAGAAGTTCCATCGCCGCAAGCCTCTATAGCCACGAGAAATCAATCTAGGCCCTCTCTGGCACCCTGCCGGAAGGGGCCATCATCATCGAAGGGCATGGAGGAGGACCGTGGAGGGGCCATCATCACCATGAAGGGCAAGGACCAGAGGGGGAACCTCTCCCCGTCCAGGGGGAGGCCATGGAGGAGGAAGCACAAGGGGGGGGGTACCTCTCCTCCTCTCTCTCGGTGGCGCCGGAGTGCCATCGGGAGGGGAATCATCGCCGCAGTGATCGTCTTCATCAACATCACCATCATCATCACCATCCTCATCTCTTTTACGCGGTCCACTCTCCTGCACCCCGCTATGATCCAATGATGTGTTGCCATCCTATGATGTTTTGAGTAGATATCCTTTGTCTTTGGGTTGATTGATGATCTAGATTGGTATGAGTTGTATGTTTTATTTTGGTGTTGTCCTATTGTGCCCTCCATGTCGCGCAAGCATGAGGGATTCCCACTGTAGGGTGTTGCAATATGTTCATGATTCACTTATAGTGGGTTGCTTGAGTGACAGAAGCATAAACCCGAGTAAGGGGGTTGTTGCGTATGGGATAAAGGGGACTTGATGCTTTAATGCTATGGTTGGGTTTTACCTTAATGATCTTTAGTAGTTGCGAATGCTTGTTAGAGTTCCAATCATAAGTGCATATGATCCAAGAAGAGAAAGTATGTTAGCTTATGCCTCTCCCTCATATGAAATTGCAATGACGACTATTGGTCTTGTTAACAATTTCCTATGACAGTTCCGCACACTGATCCATCATTATTCCACACTCACTATTTATAATATTTAGCAATTTATTCTAACTTTATGATAACAGCCCCTACTTTTATATTCTATCTCTCCGATACCATGCAAAGTTATCCTCTTCATACCCACAACATAGTTTTATTTCTCGTTTCTAGTTGGAAGCAAATGTTCGGTGTACATAGAGTCGTATCAGTGGCAGATAGGACTTGAGAGAATATTGATCTTACCTTCAGCTCCTTGTGGGTTCGACACTCCATACTTATCACTTCCACCATTGAGAATTGCTACGATGATTCCCTGCACTTGGGGATTATCAGTACTCCCGATCATGAAGTTCTTAATTTTAAACAAAGGGAGGGAGAAAATCTAAAAGATGCTTGGTATAGAATTTGCAATGCTCATAATAGATCCACTAGGAAGCAATCTACTTCTGTTCTTCTTTGCAATTTTTATGTAGGCATCACTCCTTGGAACAGATACATTCTTGATACCATTACCGAAGGAAATTTCTTGGGTAGCCACACTTTTGATTCTTATAATGCTATGATAGATTTGTTTGGCCCACCACCTCTTTTGGTTAATGGAACTATTTGAACTTTGGAACACGTGATGCAAAGGCTTGAAATTATCGAAAATAAAGTTGTCACTGTAGAGTTGACCGAGAATTTGGAGAAAAAGATCCACAATCAAATTACTCAATATGGGTCTAAGGTAGGAGTTACTCTGAAAAAATTTCGAGAGAAAGAACCCATAGTTAATGAAAAGATAGATCAAGATTCTACTAGAATTGATAAACTTGAGGATATTATTACCAACTTAGGGTCTACCTTTTTTGCCTTTAGAAACACTTTAAACCCTCCTACTACTAAATTTGCCAAGTTTATGTATGTTCCTAAAAATAAGGGTGAATCTTCTAGTAAGGAAAATGCGGATCTCAAATCAATAAGTGTTCACCCCAACTTTTTCCCTATCATTGAGGAACCTTTTGCTACAAATGAATTTCTTGATTTCTTGCCTAGGAGTTTGATCATCAATAAAAAGAAGGAAACTCCTATGTTCAATTGAAGAATTGCCTACCAAATATGGCAATACCTAGATCTATTCTTGTTTTTATGCCTAGCTAGGGGTGTTAAACGATAGTGCTTGTTGGGAGGCAACCCAGTTTTATTTTTGTTCCTTGCTTTTTGTTCCTGTTTAGTAATAAATAAATCATCTATCCTATGTTATGATTGTGTTTTTATGCTTTAATTAGTGTTTGTGCCAAGTAAAGCCTTTAGGATCTTCTTGGATGAGTGTTGTTTGATCTTGCTGGAAAAAACAGAAAGTATGCGCTCACGGGAATAATTTTCATTTTTTACCAGAGAGCGATAAAATACCAATTCCAACTGCAGTAGATTAATATACAAATTAAACTGGTCTTCCTAATTTGGTAGAATTTTTTGAGTTACAGAAGTATTCGAAACCTACATATTACTACAGACTGTTCTGTTTTTGACAGATTCTGTTTTTCATGTGTTGTTTGCTTATTTTGATGAATCTATGGCTAGTATCGGGGGGGGGGGGATGATCCATAGAGAAGTTGGAATAAAGTAGGTTTAACATAAATATAAATAAAGAATGAGTTCATTATAGTACCTTAAGGTGGTGGTTTGTTTTCTTATACTAACGGAGCTCATGAGATTTTCTGTTGAGTTTTGTGTTGTGAAGTTTTCAAGTTTTTGGGTAAAGATTTGATGGATTATGGAATAAGGAGTGGAAATAGCCTAACCTTGTGGATTCCCAAGGCACCCAAAGGTAAAATTCAAGGACAACCAACAGCCTAAGCTTGGGGATGCCCCGGAAGGCTTCCCCTCTTTTGTCTTCGTCTATCGGTAACTTTACTTGAGGCTATATTATTATTCACCACACGATATGTGTTTTGCTTGGAGCGTCTTGTATGATTTGAGTCTTTGCTTTTTAGTTTACCACAATCATCCTTTCTGTACACACCTTTTGGGAGAGACACAGATGAATCGGAATTTATTAGAATACTCTATGTGCTTCACTTATATCTTTTGAGCTAGATAATTTTGCTCTAGTGCTTCACTTATATTTTTTAGAGCACGGTGGTGGTTTTATTTTGTAGAAATTATTGATATCTCATGCTTCACTTATATTATTTTGAGAGTCTTTTAGAATAGCATGGTAATTTGCTTTGGCTATAAAATTAGTCCTAATATGATAGGCATTCAAGATGGGTATGATATAAACTTTCATATAGAGTGCATTGAATACTATGATACTTGATAGATGTTTTGAGATATAAAGGTGGTAATGTTAGAGTCATGATATTTGGGAAATTGTGAAATTGAGAAATACTTGTGTTAAAGTTGGCAAGTCCCGTAGCATGCACGTATGGTAAACGTTGTGTGACAAATTTGAAGCATGAGGTGTTCTTTGAGTGCTTTCCTTATGAGTGGCGGTCGGGGACGAGCGATGGTCTTTTCCTACCAATCTATCCCTCTAGGGGCATGCGTAGTAGTACTTTGCTTCGAGGGCTAATAAACTTTTGCAATAAGTATATGAGTTCTTTATGACTAATGTGAGTCTATGGATCATACATACTCTTACCTTTCCGCAATTTGCTAGCCTCTACGGTACCGTGCATTGCCCTTTCTCACCTCGAGAGTTGGTGCAAACTTCGCCGGTGCATCCAAACCCCGTGATATGATACGCTCTATCACACATAAGCCTCCTTATATCTTCCTCAAAACAGCCACCATACCTACCTATTATGGCATTTCCATAGCCATTCTGAGATATATTGCCATGCAACTTTCCACCGTTCCGTTTATTATGACACGCTCCATCATTGTCATATTGCTTTGCATGATCATGTAGTTGACATCGATTTGTGGCAAAGCCACTTTCACAATTCTTTCATACATGTCGCTCTTGATTCATCGCATATCCCAGTACACCGTTGGAGGCATTCACATAGAGTCATATTTTTGTTCTAGTATCGAGTTGTAACATTGAGTTATGAGTAAATAAAAGTGTGATGATCATCATTATTAGAGCATTGTCCCATGTGAGGTGAAAAAAGAGAGGCCAAAAGAAGCCCAAATAAAAAAGGAGGCCAAAGAAGCCCAAACAAAAAAATGAGAGAAAAAGAGAGAAGGGAAAATGTTACTATCCTTTTTCCACACTTGTGCTTCAAAATAGCACCACGATCTTCATGATAGAGAGTTTCTTATTTTGTCACTTTCATATACTAGTGGGAATTTTTCATTATAGAACTTGTCTTGTATATTCCCAAGACTTCCTCAAAATGCCCTAGGTCTTCGTGAGCAAGCAAGTTGGATGCACGCCCACTTAGTTTCTTTAGATGAGCTTTCATACACTTATAGCTCTAGTGCATTGATACGTCTCCAACGTATCTATAATTTTTGATTGCTCCATGCTATATTATCTACTGTTTTGGACATTATTGGGCTTTATTATCCACTTTTATATTATTTTTGGGACTAACCTATTAACCGGAGGCCCAGCCCAGAATTGCTGTTTTTTGCCTGTTTTAGGGTTTCGAAGAAAAGGAATATCAAACGGAGTCCAAACGGAATGAAACCTTCGGGAACGTGATTTTCTCACCGAATACAACTCAGGAGACTTGGACCCTACATCAAGCCAACTAACAGGAGGCCACGAGGTAGGGGGGCGCGCCTGCCCCCCCAGACGCACCCTCCACCCTCGTGGGCCCCCTGTTGCTCCACCGACGTACTTCTTCCTCCTATATATACCCGCGTACCCCCAAACGATCAGAACATGAGCCAAAACCCTATTTCCACCGCCGTAACTTTCTGTATCCATGAGATCCCATCTTGGGGCCTGTTCCGGAGCTCCGCCGGAGGGGGCATCAATCCCGGAGGGCTTCTACATCAACACCATAGCCTCTCCGATGAAGTGTGAGTAGTTTACTTCAGACCTACGGGTCCATAGTTGGTAGCTAGATGGCTTCTTCTCTCTTTTTGGATTTCAATACAATGCTCTCCCCCTCTCTTGTGGAGATCTATTCGATGTAATCTTCTTTTCGCGGTGTGTTTGTTGAGATCGATGAATTGTGGGTTTATGATCAAGTCTATCTATGAATAATATTTGAATCTTCTCTGAATTCTTTTATGTATGATTGGTTATCTTTGCAAGTCTATTCGAATTATCAGTTTGGTTTGGCCTACTAGATTGATCTTTCTTGCAATGGGAGAAGTGCTTAACTTTGGGTTCAATCTTGCGGTGTCCTTTCCCGGTGACAGTAAGGGCAGCAAGGCACGTATTGTATTGTTGCCATCGAGGATAACAAGATGGGGTTTTCTTCATATTGCATGAGTCTATCCCTCTACATCATGTCATCTTGCTTAAGGCGTTACTCTGTTTTAACTTAATACTCTAGATGCATGCTGGATAGCGGTCGATGAGTGGAGTAATAGTAGTACATGCAGGCAGGAGTCGGTCTACTTGTCTCGGACGTGATGCCTATATACATGATCATACCTAGATATTCTCACAACTATGCTCAATTCTGTCAATTGCTCAACAGTAATTTGTTCACCCACCGTAGAATACTTATGCTCTCGAGAGAAGCCACTAGTGAAACCTATGGCCCCCGGGTCTATCTTTATCATATTAATCTCCTACTACTTAGTTATTTACTTTGCTATTTACTTTGCCTTTATTTTACTTTGCATCTTTATCATAAAAATACCAAAAATACTATCTTATCATATCTATCATATCTCACTCTCGTAAGTGGCCCTATAGGGATTGACAACCCCTATTTGCGTTGGTTGCGAGGATTTATTTGTTTTGTGCAGGTACGAGGGACTCGCGCATAGCCTCCTACTGGATTGATACCTTGGTTCTCAAAAACTGAGGGAAATACTTACGCTACTTTGCTGCATCATCCCTTCCTCTTTGGGGAAAACCAACGCAGTGCTAAAAGACGTAGCATGCATCCGTTGCATGGCAATCCCTACTCCTCGCATTGCATCAATTGATGGGCATCTCCATAGCCCGTTGATTAGCCGTGTCAATGTGAGACTTTCTCCTTTTTTGTCTTCTCACATAACCCCCATCATCATATGCTATTCCACCTATAGTGCTATATCCATGGCTTGCGCTCATGTATTGCGTAAGGGTTGAAAAGGCTGAAGCGCGTTAAAAAGTATGAACCAATTGCTCGGCTTGTCATCGGGGTTATGCATGATGGGAGCATTTTGTGTGACAAAAATGAAGCATGGCAAAACTATATGATTTTGTAGGGATAAGCTTTCTTTGGCTATGTTATTTTGATAAGACGTAATTGCTTGGTTAGCATGCTTGAAGTATTACTATTTTTATGTCAATATTAAACTTTTATCTTGAATCTTTTGGATCTGAACATTCATGCTACAATAAAGAGAATTACATTGAAAATTATGCTAGGGAGCATTCCACATCAAAAATTATGTTTTTATCATTTACCTACTCAAGGACGAGCAGGAATTAAGCTTGGGATGCTTGATACGTCTCCAACGTATCTATAATTTTTTATTGTTCCATGCTATTATATTATCTGTTTTGGATGTTTAATGGGCTTTATTATACCTTTTTATATTATTTTTGGGACTAACCTATTAACCGAAAGCCTAGTGCAAATTGGTGTTTTTTGCCTATTTCAGTGTTTGGCAGAAAAGGAATATCAAACGGAATCCAAATGGAATGAAACCTTCGCGAGGACCGTTTTTGGAACAAACGAAATCCAGGAGACTTAGAGTGGACATCAAGGAAGCAGTGAGGAAGCCACGAGGCAGGAGGGTGCGCCCCAGGGGGGTGGGCGCGCCCCCCACCCTCGTGGGCCCCTCGCAGCTCCACCGACCTACTTATTTCGCCTATATATATACTCTTATACCCTGAAACCTTCAGGGAGAGCCACGAAACACCTTTTCCACCACCGCAACCTTCTGTACCCATGAGATCCCATCTTGGGGCCTTTTCCGGTGATCTGTCGGAGGGGGATTCGATCATGGTGGGCTTCTACATGAACACCATAGCCTCTCCGATGATGTGTGAGTAGTTTACCACAGACCTTCGGCTCCATAGTTATTAGCTAGAAGGCTTCTTCTCTCTCTTTGGATCTCAATACAAAGTTCTCCTCGATCTTCTTGGAGATCTATTCGTTGTAACTCTTTTTGTGGTGTGTTTGCCAAGATCCGATGAATTGTGGGTTTATGAACTTGATTATCTATGAATATTATTTGATTCTTCTCTGAATTCTTATATGCATGATTTGATATCTTTGCAAGTCTCTTCGAATTATCGGTTTAGTTTTGCCTACTAGATTGATCTTTCTTGCAATGGGAGAAGTGCTTAGCTTTAGGTTCAATCTTGCGGTGCTCGATCCCAGTAACAGAAAGGGAAATGACACGTATTGTATTGTTGCCATCGAGGATAAAAAGATGGGGTTTATATCATATTGTTTGAGTTTATCCCTCTACATTATGTCATCTTGCCTAATGCATTACTCCGTTCTTATGAACTTAATACTCTAGACGCATGCTGGATAGCGGTCGATGTGTGGAGTAATAGTAGTAGATGCAGAATCGTTTCGGTCTGCTTGACACGGACGTGATGCCTATATTCATGATCATTGCCTTAGATATCATCATAACTATGCGCTTTTCTATCAATTTCTCGGCAGTAATTTGTTCACCCACCGTAATACATGCTATCTTGAGAGAAGCCACTAGTGAAACCTATGGCCCCCGATGAGGGAGTCCTGGACTAAGGGGTCCTCAGGCGTCCGACCTGTTATCCATGGGCCGGACTGATGGGCTGTGAAGACATGAAGGCCGAAGACTGTACCTGTGTCTAGATTGGACTCTCCTTGGCGTGGGAGGCAAGCTTAGCGACCGACTATGAAGATTCCTTCTTATGTAACCGACTCTATGTAACCCTAGATCCCCCTGGTGTCTATATAAACCGCAGGGGTTAGTCCGGAAAGGATACCCATTACCATAGTCATACAAGCTAGGCTTCTAGGGTTTATCCATTACGATCTCGTGGTAGATCAACTCTTGTAATACTCATATTCATCAAGATCAATCAAGCAGGAAGTAGGGTATTACCTCCATAGAGAGGGTCTGAACCTGGGTAAAACATCGTGTCCCCCGTCTCCTGTTATCATCGATCCTAGACGCATAGTTTGAGACCCCCTACCCGAGATCCGCCGGTTTTGACACCGACAGTGGTGCTTTCATTGACAGTTCCACTGTGTCGTCGATGAAAGGTTTGATGGCCCCTCCAATCGTCTATAGTGATGCTGTCCAAGGAGAAACCTTCCTTCCCGGATAGATTTTCGTGTTCGGCGGCTTCGTACTACGGGCCAACTCGCTTGGCCATCTGGAGCAGATCGATAGCTACGCCCCTGGTCACCAGGCCAGATTTGGAAGCTTGAACTACGTCGCGGATATCCGTGGAGACTTGACCTTCAATGGATTTGAGACCGCAACAATCGCTCCCCCTCGCCCCTATGAACATGACTTAAATCTGTCATCGGATCACATCCAGGAGATGGTCCCTGTTGCTGCAACGGCCTTAGAACCGGAGCAGATCGTGCCATCCGAGGCCACAGAGTCCGCGACGTTGGAGCCGCACATGGACTCGGCACCCTGATACGTCTCCAACGTATCTATAATTTTTGATTGTTCCATGCTATTATATTATCAACCTTGGATGTTTTATATGCATTCATATGCTATTTTATATGATTTTTGGGACTAACCTATTAACCCAGAGCCTAGTGCCAGTTTCTGTTTTCCCCTTGTTTCAGTGTTTCACAGAAAAGGAATATCAAACGGAGTCCAAACGGAATGAAACCTTCGGAAAAGTTATTTTTGGAAAGAAAGCAATACATGAGACTTGGAGTGCATGTCAGGGGATCAACGAGGAAGCCACGAGGCAGGGGGTGCGCCCACCCCCCTGGGCGCGCCCTCCACCCTCATGGGCCCCTCGTGGCTCCCCTGATGTATTTCTTCCACCTATATATATATATATATATCCATATACCCTAAAACTATCGAGGGGCACAATACATCGGGAGTTCCGCCGCCAGAAGCCTCCGTAGCCACCGAAAACCAATCTAGACCCATTCCGGCACCCTGCCGAAGGGGGAATCCCTCTCCGGTGGCCATCTTCATCATCCCGGTGCTCTCCATGACAAGGAGGGAGTAGTTCTCCCTCGGGGCTGAGGTATGTACTAGTAGCTATGTGTTTGATCTCTCTCTCTCTCTCTCTCTCTCGTGTTCTTGAGGTGATACGATCTTGATGTATCGCGAGCTTTGCTATTATATTTGGATCCTATGATGTTTCTTCCCCCCTCTACTCTCTTGTAATGGATTGAGTTTTCCCTTTGAAGTTATCTTATCGGTTTGAGTCTTTAAGGATTTGAGAACACTTGATGTATGTCTTGCGTGGGATACCCGTGGTGACAATGGGGTATTCTATTGATCCACTTGATGTATGTTTTGGTGATCAACTTGCGGGTTCCGCCCATGAACCTATGCATAGGGGTTGGCACACGTTTTCGTCTTGACTCTCCGGTAGAAACTTTGGGGCACTCTTTGAGGTTCTATGTGTTGGTTGAATAGATGAATCTGAGATTGTGTGATGCATATCGTATAATCATACCCACGGATACTTGAGGTGACATTGGAGTATCTAGGTGACACTAGGGTTTTGGTTAATTTGTGTCTTAAGGTGTTATTCTAGTACGAACTCTAGGGCTGTTTGTGACACTTATAGGAATAGCCCAATGGATTGATTGGAAAGAATAACTTTGAGGTGGTTTAGTACCCTACCATAATCTCTTCGTTTGTTCTCCGCTATTAGTGACTTTGGAGTGACTCTTTGTTGCATGTTGAGGGATAGTTATGTGATCCAATTATGTTATTATTGTTGAGAGAACTTGCACTAGTGAAAGTATGAACCCTAGGCCTTGTTTCAACGCATTGCAATACCATTTGTGCTCACTTTTATCATTAGTTACCTTGTTGTTTTTATATTTTCAGATTACAAAAACCTTTATCTACCATCCATATACCACTTGTATCACCATCTCTTCGCCAAACTAGTGCACCTATACAATTTACCATTGTATTGGGTGTGTTGGGGACACAAGAGACTCTTTGTTGTTTGGTTGCAGGGTTGCTTGAGAGAGACCATCTTCATCCTACGCCTCCTACGGATTGATAAACCTTAGGTCATCCACTTGTGGGAAATTTGCTACTGTCCTACAAACCTCTGCACTTGGAGGCCCAACAACGTCTACAAGAAGAAGGTTGTGTAGTAGACATCAAGCTCTTTTATGGCGCCATTGCCGGGGAGCTTAGCGCTTGAAGTATCTTTAGATCTTGCAATCGAATCTTTTTATTTCTTGTTTTAGCACTAGTTTAGTTTATAAAACAAAACGACAAAAAAATATGGAATTGAGTTTGCCTCTTACGCTTCATCTTTTTAATATCTTTCGTGAGTATGATGGGAAGGAAAATTGCGCCAAAGTGTTGGAAGAAGAATGCATTAGAATGTTTGGCACTAAATATTTGAATGATGAGCATGATTGCAATGTTGTTAGTATGAATTCCTTGAATATCCATGATGCTAATGATATGCAAAGCCACAAGCTTGGGGAAGCTATGTTTGATGAAGATGATATTTTTAGTCTCCCAAGTTTTGATATGCAAATTTATAATGATGATAGAATGCCTCCTACTTATGATAATTATTAAAGTGGATTTGGAGAGGTCATGACTTTATTTAGTGATGATTCCACTATATTGGAAGAGGTTTCAATCGATTATGATGAGAACAAAGTTGCTACTTGTGATAATTATTGTGATGATACATATGCTATAAAAAGTAGTGATGATTATATTTATAAAACTTCTCATGATTATGATTACCCTTTTTCTGAACATCACTCTTTTAATGTGGAAACAATTTATAGTATTCGAGTTTCTTATGATACTTCCACTATTCCGAATGAGAAGAATCTTGCTTATGTGGAGTGTAATAAAATTTCTATGCTTGTAGATCATGAAAAGAATGCTTTAGGTGCTGGTTATATTTTTTAATTCATTCATGATTCTACTGAAAATTATTATGAGGGAGGAACATATGCTTGTAGGAATTGCAATAATATCAAGTTTCCCCTCTATGTGTTGAAAATTTTGAAGTTATGCTTGTTTTGCCTTCCTATGCTAGATGATTATTGTTCCCATAAGTTGTTTGCTTACCAAATCCCAATGCATAGGAAGTGGGTTAGACTTAAATGTGCTAGTCATAATCTTCTTGATGCTCTCTTTATGTTTCAATTCTTATCTTTTATGTGAGCATCATTGAAATCATCATGCCTAGCTAGGGGCGCTAAACGATAGCGCTTGTTGGGAGGCAACCCAATTTTATTTTTGTTCCTTGATTTTTTCTCCTGTTTAGTAATAAATAATTCATCTAGCCTCTGTTTAGATGTGGTTTTATGTTTTAATTAGTGTTTGTGCCAAGTAGAACCTTTGGGAAGACTTGGGGGAAAGTCTTTGCGATTATGCTGTAAAAATCAGAAACTTTAGCGCTCACGAGAATTGCTGCCATTTTTATTTGGAGAGTGCTATTTAGTTAATTATTTTTGAAGATGATTAAGAGAAAAATTCCTTATGTCAAGCAATTTATTTTAGAATTTTTGGGGTTCCACAAGTTTGCGTTAGTTACAGATTACTACAGATTGTTCTGTTTTTGACAGATTCTGTTTTTCGTGTGTTGTTTGCTTATTTTAATGAATCTATGGCTAGTAAAAGAGTTTATAAACCATAGAGAAGTTGGAATAAAGTAGGTCTAAAACGAATATAAATAAAGAATGAGTTCGTTACAGTACCTTGAAGTGGTGTTGTTTTATTTTCTTTCGCTAACGGAGCTTACGAGTTTTCTGTTAAGTTTTGTGTTGTGAAGTTTTCAAGTTTTGGGTAAAGATTCGATGGAATATGGAATAAGGAGTGGCAAGAGACTGATATTGGGGATTCCCAAGGCACCCCAAGGTAATATTCAAGGACAACCAAGAGCCTAAGCTTGGGGATGCCCCGGAAGGCATCCCCTCTTTCGTTTTCGTTCATCGATAACTTTACTTGGAGCTATATTTTTATTTACCACATGATATGTGTTTTGCTTGGAGCGTCATTTTATTTTATTTAGTTTTGCTTGCTGTTTGAATAAAATACCAAGATCTGAAATTATTAAATGGGAGAGTCTTCGCATAGTTGCATAATTATTCAACTACTCATGGATCTTCACTTATATCTTTTGGAGTAGTTTGTCATTTGCTCTAGTGCTTCACTTATATATTTTAGAGCACGGTGGTGGTTTTTATTTTATAGAAATATATGAACTCTTGTGCTTCACTTATATTATTTTGAGAGTCCGAAACAACATGGTAATTTTCTTTGGTTAGTCCTAATATGATGGGCATCCAAGAGGGATATAATAAAAACTTTCATATAAAGTGCATTGAATACTATGAGAAGTTTGATACTTGATGATTGTTTTGAGATATGAGGATGGTAATATTAGAGTCATGCTAGTTGAGTGGTTGTGAATTTGAGAAATACTTGTGTTGAAGTTTGTGATTCCCGTAGCATGCATGTATGGTGAACCGTTATGTGATGAAGTCGGAGCATGATTTATTTATTGATTGCCTTCCTTATGAGTGGCGGTCGGGGACGAGCGATGGTCTTTTCCTACCAATCTATCCCCCTAGGAGCATGCACGTAGTACTTTGTTTCGATAACTAATAGATTTTTTCAATAAGTATGTGAGTTCTTTATGACTAATGTTGAGTCCATGCATTATACGCACTCTCACCCTTCCACCATTGCTAGCCTCTCTAGTACCGCACAACTTTCGCCGGTACCATAAACCCACTATATACCTTCCTCAAAACAGCCACCATACCTACCTATTATGGCATTTCCATAGCCATTCCGAGATATATTGCCATGCAACTTTCCACCGTTCCGTTATTATGACACGCTCCATCATTGTCATATTGCTATGCATGATCATGTAGTTGACATCGTATTTGTGGCAAAGCCACCGTTCATAATTCTTTCATACATGTCACTCATGAGTTGTTGCACATCCTGGTACACCGCCGAAGGCATTCATATAGAGTCATATTTTGTTCTAAGTATCGAGTTGTAATTCTTGAGTTGTAAGAAAATAAAAGTGTGATGATCATCATTATTAGAGCATTGTCCCAGTGAGGAAAGGATGATGGAGACTATGATTCCCCCACAAGTTGGGATGAGACTTCAGACTAAAAAAAGAGGCCATAAAAAAGAGAAAAGGCCCAAATAAAAAAATAAAAATAAAGAGGCCATAAAAAAGAGAAAAGGCCCAAATAAAAAAATGAGAGAAAAAGAGAGAAGGGGCAATGCTACTATCCTTTTACCACACTTGTGCTTCAAAGTAGCACCATGATCTTCATGATAGAGAGTCTCATATGTTGTCACTTTCATATACTAGTGGGAATTTTACATTATAGAACTTGGCTTGTATATTCCAATGATTGGCTTCCTCAAAATGCCCTAGGTCTTCGTGAGCAAGCAAGTTGGATGCACACCCACTAGTTTCTTTTGTTGAGCTTTCATACATTTATAGATCTAGTGCATCCGTTGCATGGCAATCCCTACTCACTCACATTGATATCTATTGATGGGCATCTCCATAGCCTGTCGATACGCCTAGTTGATGTGAGACTATCTTCTCCTTTTTGTCTTCTCCACTACCACCATTCTATTCCACCTATAGTGCTATGTCCATGGATCACGCTCATGTGTTGCGTGAAGATTGAAAAAGTTTGAGAACATCAAAAGTATGAAACAATTGCTTGGCTTGTCATCAGGGTTGTGCATGATTTAAATACGTTGTGTGGTGAAGATGGAGCATAGCCAGACTATATGATTTTGTAGGGATAGCTTTCTTTGGCCATGTTATTTTGAGAAGACATGATTACTTGGTTAGTATGCTTGAAGTATTATTATTTTTATGTCAATATTAAACTTTTGTCTTGAATCTTTCGGATATGAACATTCATGCGACAATAAAGAAAAAATACATTGAGAAATATGTTAGGAATCATTCCACATCAAAAATTCTGTTTTTATCATTTACCTACTCGAGGACGAGTAGGAATTAAGCTTGGGATGCTGATACGTCTCCAACATATCTATAATTTTTGATTGTTCCATGCTATTATATTATCAACCTTGGATGTTTTATATGCATTTATATGCTATTTTATATGATTTTTGGGACTAACCTATTAACCCAGAGCCCAGTGCTAGTTTCTGTTTTTTCCTTGTTTCAGTGTTTCGCAGAAAAGGAATATCAAACGGAGTCCAAACGGAATGAAACCTTTGGAAAATTTATTTTTGGAAAGAAAGCAATACAGGAGACTTGGAGTGCACGTCAGGGGATCAACGAGGAAGCCACGAGGCAGGGGGCGCCCTCCACCCCCCTAGGCGCGCCCTCCACCCTCGTGGGCCCCTCGTGGCTCCCCTGATGTATTTCTTCCACCTATATATATCCATATACCCTAAAACTATCGAGGGGCACAATACATCGGGAGTTCCGCCTCCAGAAGCCTCCGTAGCCACCGAAAACCAATCTAGACCCGTTCCGGCACCCTGCCGGAGGGGGAATCCCTCTCCGGTGGCCATCTTCATCATATCGGTGCTCTCCATGATGAGGAGGGAGTAGTTCTCCCTTGGGGCTAAGGGTATGTACCCGTAGCTATGTGTTTGATCTCTCTCTCTCTCTCTCTCGTGTTCTTGAGGTGATACGATCTTGATGTATCGCGAGCTTTGCTATTATATTTGGATCCTATGATGTTTCTTCCCCCCTCTACTCGCTTGTAATGGATTGAGTTTTCCCTTGAAGTTATCTTATCGGTGTGAGTCTTTAAGGATTTGAGAACACTTGATGTATGTCTTGCGTGGGATACCCATGGTGACAATGGGGGTATTCTATTGATCCACTTGATGTATGTTTTGGTGATCAACTTGCGGGTTCCGCCCATGAACCTATGCATAGGGGTTGTCACACGTTTTCGTCTTGACTCTCCGGTAGAAACTTTCGGGCACTCTTTGAGGTTCTATGTGTTGGTTGAATAGATGAATCTGAGATTGTGTGATGCATATCGTATAATCATACCCATGGATACTTGAGGTGACATTGGAGTATCTAGGTGACATTAGGGTTTTGGTTGATTTGTGTCTTAAGGTGTTATTCTAGTATGAACTCTAGGGCTGTTTGTGACACTTATAGGAATAGCCCAATGGATTGATTGGAAAGAATAACTTTGAGGTGGTTTCGTACCCTACCATAATCTCTTTGTTTGTTCTCCGCTATTAGTGACTTTGGAGTGACTCTTTGTTGCATGTTGAGGGATAGTTATGTGATCCAATTATGTTATTATTGCTGAGAGAACTTGCACTAGTGAAAGTATGAACCCTAGGCCTTGTTTCAACGCATTGCAATACCGTTTGTGCTCACTTTTATCATTAGTTACCTTGCTGTTTTTATATTTTTAGATTACAAAACCCTTTATCTACCATCCATATACCACTTGTATCACCATCTCTTCACCGAACTAGTGCACCTATACAATTGACCATTGTATTGGGTGTATTGGGGACACAAGAGACTCTTTGTTATTTGGTTGCAGGGTTGCTTGAGAGAGGCCATCTTCATCCTACGCCTCGTACGGATTGATAAACCTTAGGTCATCCACTTGAGGAAAATTTGCTACTGTCCTACAAACCTCTGCACTTGGAGGCCCAACAACATCTACAAGAAGAAGGTTGTGTAGTAGACATCACACCCCGCAATATTTGCGTCAATGGAACTCTGGACTCGTCTCCGGCTATAAGTTCCGGACCGGGTACGCCTGCAGACACCGAGCTGGATCGGTTATCGATCTTTGAATTTAGCACCGCAGACATCTTCCAGCACTCACCTTTGGGTGATGTGCTAAAATATTTAAAGAACTTGTCCTTGGAGAAGGACTCACAGCCGAACTATTTTCTGTTCGAGCCAGAGGTTGATGATGGGGAATTTCGCTTCCCACCCGCCACCCACTTCATAGCCACTGTCGATGACTTAACCGACATGCTTGATTACGGCTTCGAAGACATCAACGGTATGGACGACGATGCCGACAAGGAGCAAGGCCAAGACCCGCCATTTACTGGACGTTGAACGGCCACCTCTTCCTACAATGTGTACATGGTCGACACACCTAAAAGAGCTAGAGACGATGACAAAGGAGATCCAGTTGTGAATAAACCTTCTGAGACATAGTCCAAGCGCCGACACCCTAAATGCCGCTCTATGCCTCTTCTCTCAAAATATGGCAACACTGGTACCGGAGAAAATAGTACTCCGGGCGACGCCGAAAACAATGAAGACCCTGTCGGGGCTGCATCCGAACAGGAGGAACAAGACAACGGGCAAGATAACCCTGATAAACAGGCCATGCCCAATGACCCAGATGATGATAGTTGTCGTCCAGTCTCCGATGATGATGAGAACCTCGGCAATGAGGACCTCATCGTCCCTGAGGCACCCCTCGAGCAAGAGCACTTCAAGCGCGAGCTAATAGCCACTAGAAGAAGCCTGAAGAAGAAGCAGCAGCGGCTCCAAGCTGATCAAGACCTGCTCATTAACAGGTGGACTGATGTCCTGGCAGCCGAAGAATACGACCTCGAGCGCCTAGTCAAGAGTTACCCAAAGCGCAGACTGCCTCATTTCGATGAGGAGGCGCCAGATCCCATACCTCCCTCACGCAATGCGGACCGACCACCACGTGGTCGGGATAGTGCAGCGGACCGACCACCCCGCGGTCGGGATAAAACGACAACTCAGGCCAAACAACAGCCCGCCCGACCACCTCGCAAAAACAAGTACGGAATAGCTCGGGACCATACATACGACCTTCGGTAGGATCTGGACAGTAGAGCGGGACACACCAGATCAATCTACGGATCGCGAGGTCCCGACTCGGGATGACGGCTACCTATTCAGACGTGACAACCCTAGTCACACCCGGGTCGATAACCGCAGACGGACTTCATCGGAGGTGCGCCATGACGTGGCCTGATATAGAGGCGCTGCACACCCTCTGTGCTTCACAGATGAGGTGTTGGATCACGAATTCCTCGAGGGGTTCAAGCCCGTCAATATTGAATCATATGACGGAACAACCGATCCCGCAGTATGGATTGAGGACTTTATTCTCCACATCCACATGACCCGTGGAGACGACCTCCACGCCATCAAATACCTCCCACTAAAGCTCAAAGGGCCAGCTCGACACTAGCTAAATAGCATGCCCGAAAATTCCATCAGCAGGTGGGAGGACTTGGAAGAAGCCTTCCTTGACAACTTCCAAGGTACATATGTCCGGCCACCCGATGCCGATGAGTTAAGCCACATAGTTCAACAACCTGGAGAATCAGCCAGAAAATTCTGGACTAGGTTCCTAACCAAAAAGAACCAAATCGTTGACTGTCCAGATGCCGAAGCCCTAGCGGTCTTTACACACAGCATCCGTGACGAATGGCTAGCACGCCACCTTGGCCAAGAAAAGCCGAAGTCCATGGCAGCCCTTACGGCACTCATGACCCGCTTTTGCGCGGGTGAGGACAGCTGGCTGGCTCGTAGCAAAAACACAACCAGCGAGACAGGCCCCTCCGAGGCCAAAAACAGCACCGGCAAGATCCAGCGCAATAGACACAAACGCCGAAGCAATGGCGACAACACCGATGACACCATCGTTAACGCCGGATTCAGCGGCTCCAAGTCTGGCCAGCGAAAGAAGCCCTACAAAAGGAACAGTGAGGGACCATCCAGCCTGGATTGCATACTCGATCGTCCGTGCCAGATACATGGTACCCCAGATAAACAAGCCAATCACACCAATAGAGACTGTTGGGTTTTTAAACAGGATGGCAAGTTAAATGCCGAAAACAAAGAAAAGGATCACAAAGTGAGGACGAAGACGATGAGCCCCGGCAGCCGAACACTGGGAGGTAGAAGAAATTTCCCCCTCAAGTCAAAACGATGAAAATGATATACGCTACACACATCCCCAAAAGGGAGTGCACTTAGGAACGTCTATGTGGTAGAGCCAGTCACCCCAAAATTCAATCCGTGGTCGTCGTTCCCGATCACCTTCGATCGTCGAGATCACCCAACTAGTATCCGCCATGGCGGTTCAGCCGCACTATTCCTCGACCCAATTATCGACGGGTTTCACCTAACACGAGTCCTGATGGATGGTGGTAGCAGCCTCAACCTGCTTTATCAGGACACAGTGTGGAAGATGGGCATTAACCCCTCACGAATCAAACCAACAAAGACTACCTTTAAAGGAGTCATACCAGGCGTAGAGGCCCACTGTACGGGCTCAATCATGCTGGAAGTGGTCTTCGGTTCTCCGGACAACTTCCGAAGCAAAGAGTTAATCTTCGATATTGTCCCCTTCCGCAGCGGCTACCACGCACTGCTCGAATGAACCGCGTTTGCTAGATTCAACACAGTGCCACACTATGCTTATCTCAAGCTCAAGATGCCCGGTCCACGTGGCGTCATAATAGTCAATGGCAATACTGAACGCTCCCTCCGAACAGAGGAGCACACCACCGCCCTAGCAGCAGAGGTACAGAGCGGCCTTCTCAAGCAACACCATAGTATGGCTGCCGAGCCCCTGGACATCACTAAGAGGTTTTGGACTACACTACAACAGGACAGCGCAGCTCGTCAAGAGCTCGATTAGCAATTTGGCCTCCGTCCCTGTCCCGATGAAGTAGTGGCATTCATACCACGCGTACATAATTACGCACTCAAAATTCCATGGACATCGACGGAGGCACAAGCCAGCCCGGGATCTACAGTTCGGTTAGACCAATCCCAGACACACATATAACTTTACTATCTCCTTTTCCCTTTTTTCAGGTTTCTCTTATGCGGGCCTCCTTCGAAGGCCTTATTAATGGTCCTGTCAAAGGATAAACACACCGGATTGACACGGAGCACAAGCGTACATGGGAAGCCCTAGAGGCTAACTCAATGATTACTCTATCCGTTTTCAGGACCCACATGCAGCTCGCCTTTAGTCGCGGCATGTCAAATAGCCAGTTGCTTATTGCATTATTTTGTACAGATGTGCTTGGACGCATTAACCCAACTATAATGGAAACAGTTCATGATCCAAGTTCAAGGGGCCCAGATCCTATCTCTATTCCCCCTTTGTTTTCCTTTAAATTACTTATTTCCTAGCAACCGTACACTCTGGTATGTTTGATATTTGTCAGGGGCTCCCCATCGCCCCATGTTATGGCAACAAAGTCCGAACAATCCTTAAAGATAAGTTCGGCACCCCAAACTTAGCATTATATGCATTAGCTCCGAATCATGTCTTTGGTCAATAGTTGGGTTGCCCGGCTCATGTGCTTGCTACACTACGTTCCGCTAAATCGGCTAGGGTAGTAAAGGGAGAACTGCTGCGATTGTGCCCTGGCCTAAACCGGATGAGCACCTCAGTAGAGAAAGCCGAAAACTAACTGTCATGATGCGGCGAGAGCCGATCAGCTGTTCGAGGGTTAAAAATCGTTGGAGATTTTTTCCGCATTATGCGAAAGACCGGCACTTCCCGATCAGATGCTGACAGCACTCTGGTTTGAACCAGGGGCTGCACCCATGCTTTATTATAAAACTCCTATGGCTAAGTGAGGGCGTTTAAGCCATATAGTCTGATTGCCTTGTTCGTTGCGCTAAAAAACTCCTTCAAGGACCATATAATTGGATGAAGATTGTTTAGATTCCATCTCGAACACCTCCGTACTACCTACGTGAGGGCAGAAGTCGACGACTGGCCAACCCTCAGATTAGATACAACACGGCCGCAGAAGAGGAAACAATTAAATCATAACAAAATTACATTACAAAATAGGCTTTGTTTTTCATAATACAATGCAAAGCCAACATGAATACATTTATTCAAAAACAACGTCCCGCGAACATTGTGCTGCCGCAAGACGAGACCCCTCCAGGACATCCGCAAAATACCGCTCGGGTGTGCGGTGCTCCTTGCCCTCCGGTGGCCCTCTGGTCACCTCGACGGTGTCCATCTTCGCCCACCACATCTTGCAACGGGCGAAGGCCATGCGCGCACCTTCAATGCACACCGAGCGCTTGACGAGTCCAGCCAAGGACAGGCGTTCACCATCCGCCTCATGAGTTCGAAGTAGCTGCCTGGCATAGCTTCGGCTGGCCATAGATGGATTATCAAATCCTTAATGGCTAGTTCGGACACCGTATGCAGCTCCACCAGCTGTTTCAACTGATCGGTGAAGGACACGGGATGCTCTGGCGCCGCATACTGCGACCAGAATAGCTTCTCATAGAACCCCCTCCTTCGGCTCAATAGAACTCCGCGGCGTCTGATACACTGCGTGGTAAATCCATAAAAGCTCCTGGGGAACTCCGAACCCAGGTTAGTAAAAGGTATTGCTTCTTCACATACTTGCTTTGCATCTTAAATGCCTTACCCGCCGTGATCTTCTTGGCCTCCTGGATCTCCTGGAGGGCGGCCTGGGCCTCATTCCATGCGGTCTCCGTGCTCTGACGAGCCTTGGTGAGTTCGTCCCCTTGAACCAACGCATCATGCTCCAAGGCCTTGCATTTCTTCACCGCATCCTGGAGCTCCTGCTGGACTTCCTTGACCCGGGCCTTGAGCTTCTTATGGGCGGCTTGCTGCTGGACAACCTTCTCCTCGGCCTTGCCCAGGGCCTTCCTCAGAGCCTCGACCTCGGTCGCGGCTCCTGCACATATTACGATACCGTGGTCAATATACAGCGCCTACTCCTTCCGAACACACAACAAGTCGTTACTCACCTTGCTTCTCCTGGAGCCGAACCCTAACCTCACCGAGCTTGTTCTCGGTCCGCTCCAGCCTCTGCCTCAGTTCAGAGACTTTGGCAGCATGCGAGGTTGTGGCCAAAAGCGATGCCTTCTTATCCATCCATATTATGTTAGTCTCCTATAACAAAAGATTGATCCTCTGTCTGGTTCCTCTTGCCGAACACCGGACAGTGTCTCAGGGGCTACTGTCTACACAGGGTTTTTCACTTTCTTACCTCAAAACCTGTCAACAGGCTGCTGCAGTCTTCAGTGGACTGAATCTTCTTGATCACTGCACCCATAAGGACACGGTGCTCGTCCACGACGGAGGCGCCTCGAAGCGCCTCCATCAGGTTATCCGGCGCCCCTGGATGGACAGAGGCCACCGGTGGAAGCGGTGCACCCCCCCCTCCTTCAAACGGGGCTGCTCGCCCGACTCCGGAGCCGTATGGGTCTCCGGAATCATATTCGGCTGAGGGCCGAACTATATGCGGACCTTTTCGCCAGTCTCCATGGGGATCGGTTCCCCCATGTGTCCGGCAGTGGAGGTCTCGCCTTGTGGCGCCTCCCGGACGGTGTCCTGGGCTCCTCCTCGGTTCGGAGCGGCCCTTCGGGATAACACTTCAGTGTCGTCCCTGGCCTCGGGGGAATAAGCAGGCGGTGGCGACATGCTCACATTCTCCAACGGAGCCAACGAACCTCTAGATGAGGATCGCTGGATAAGGTCACGGGCCGGACTGCAATTGTACAGTTAACTATGTCAAAATAATGAAGAGAATGGGTCGGATGTGTGCATGAGTGAGCCATGTCACTTACGATGCGACCCGGGGCTTAGTGCGAGGGCGTCATTCCGGACTGCTGTCAACGTCCCACGCGGTATTGACCGCTGGGACGCCCTTCCCCTTCTTGGGTATTTCCGCCTCCAGATGCGCCGAAGCCGCCCTCTTCTTCCTCCTCTCCTCGGGGGAGGGTTGTTTTCCTCCTCCTCTTCCTCGCCATTGTCCTCAGGGACAGAGGAATGAGCTTCGTCGTCTTCAGACGTCACGTCCGAAGTGCCCTTGCGACGGGGGACACTCTTGGCCCCCTTGTCCTTCTTATTGGCGTTCTTCTCCGGCGCCTTATAGGGCGCCTGCTACCTCTTGAGCACTGCGTTGGTTTTCCCTGAAGAGGAAGGGATGATGCAGCAAAGTAGCGTAAGTATTTCCCTCCGTTTTTGAGAACCAAGGTATCAATCCGGTAGGAGGCTACGCGCGAGTCCCTCGCACCTGCACAAAACAAATAAATCCTCGCAACCAACGCGATAAGGGGTTGTCAATCCCTACATGGCCACTTACGAGAGTGAGATCTGATAGATATGATAAGATAATATTTTTTGTATTTTTGTGATAAAGATACAAAGTAAAATAAAAGCAAAGTAAAAAGCAAAGGAAATAACTAAGTATTGGGAGATTAATATGATGAAGATAGACCCGGGGGCCATAGGTTTCACTAGTGGCTTCTCTCGAGAGCATAAGTATTCTACGGTGGGCGAACAAATTACTGTTGAGCAATTGACAGAATTGAGCATAGTTATGAGAATATCTAGGTATGATCATGTATATAGGCATCACGTCCGAGACAAGTAGACTGACTCCTGACTGCATCTACTACTATTACTCCACTCATCGACCGCTATCCAGCATGCATCTAGAGTATTAAGTTAATGAAAACAGAGTAACACCTTAAGTAAGATGACATGATGTAGAGGGATAAACTCATGCAATATGATGAAAACCCCATCTTGTTATCCTCGATGGCAACAATACAATACGTGCCTTGCTTCCCCTACTGTCACTGGGGAAGGACACCGCAAGATTGAACCCAAAGCTAAGCACTTCTCCCATTGCAAGAAAGATCAATCTAGTAGGCCAAATCAAACTGATAATTCGAAGAGACTTGCAAAGATAACCAATCATACATAAAAGAATTCAGAGAAGATTCAAATGTTGTTCATAGATAGACTTGATCATAAACCCACAATTCATCGGTCTCAACAAACACACCGCAAAAAGAAGATTACATCGAATAGATCTCCACAAGAGAGGGGGAGAACATTGTATTGAGATCCAAAAAGAGAGAAGAAGCCATCTAGCTACTAACTATGGACCCGTAGGTCTGAGGTGAACTACTCACACTTCATCGAAGAGGCTATGGTGTTGATGTAGAAGCCCTCCGTGATCGATGCCCCCTCCGGCGGAGCTCCGAAACAGGCCCCAAGATGGGATCTCGTGGATACAGAAAGTTGCGGTGGTGGAATTAGGTTTTTGGCTCCGTATCTGATCGTTTGGGGGTACGTAGCTATATATAGGAGGCAGGAGTACGTCGGTGGAGCAACAGGGGGCCCACGAGGGTGGAGGGCGCGCCTGGGGGGTAGGCGCCCCCCTACCTCGTGGCCTCGTCTTTTGTGTCTTGACGTAGGGTCCAAGTCTCCTGGGTCTTGTTCATTGAGAAAATCACGTTCCCGAAGGTTTCATTCCGTTTGGACTCCGTTTGATATTCCTTTTCTTTGAAACCCTAAAACAGGCAAAAAACAGCAATTCTGGGCTGGGCTTCCGGTTAATAGGTTAGTCCCAATAATAATATAAAAGTGGATAATAAAGCCCAATAATGTCCAAAACAGTAGATAATATAGCATGGAGCAATCAAAAATTATAGATAAGTTGGAGACGTATCAAGCATCCCCAAGCTTAATTCCTACTCGTCCTCGAGTAGGTAAATGATAAAAACAGAATTTTTGATGCGGAGTGCTACTTGGCATAATTTTAATGTAATTCTTCTTAATTGTGGTATGAATATTCAGATCCGAAAGATTCAAGACAAAAGTTCGTATTGACATAAAAATAATAATACTTCAAGATACTAACAAAGCAATTATGTCTTCTCAAAATAACATGGCCAAAGAAAGTTCATCCCTACAAAATCATATAGTTTAGTCATGCTCCATTTTTGTCACACAAGAATGCTCTCATCATGCACAACCCCGATGACAAGCCAATCAATTGTTTCATACTTTAGTAATCTCAAACCTATAAACTTTCACTCAATATATGAGCGCGAGCCATGGACATAGCACTATGGGTGGAATAGAATATAATGAGGGGGGGTTATGTGGAGAAGACAAAAAGGAGAAAGTCTCACATCAACGAGGCTAATCAATGGGCTATGGAGATGCCCACCGATTGATGTTAATGCAAGGAGTAGGGATTGCCATGCAACGGATGCACTAGAGCTATAAATGTATGAAAGCTCAACAAAAGAAACTAAGTGGGTGTGCATCCAACTTGCTTGCTCACGAAGACCTAGGGCACTTGAGGAGGCCCATTGTTGGAATATACAAGCCAAGTTCAATAATGAAAATTCCCACTAGTATATGAAAGTGACAAAACAAGAGACTCTCTATCATGAACATTACGGTGCTACTTTGAAGCACAAGTGTGGCAAAGGATAGTAACATTGTCCCTTCTCTCTTTTTTCTCATTTTTTTCATTTGGCCTTTCTCTTTTTTTATATATGGCCTTTCTCTCTTTCTTTTTTTATAATTCCTCACTTGGGACAATGCTCTAGAAAATGATGATCATCACACTTCTATTTATTTACAACTCAATGATTACAACTCGATACTAGAACAAAAGATGACTCTATATGAATGCCTCCGGCGGTGTACCGGGATATGAAATGGACCAAGAGTGACATGTCTGAAAGAATTATGAACGGTGGCCTTGCCACAAATACTATGTCAACTACATGATCATGCTAAGCAATATGACAATAATGAATGTGTCATGATAAACGGAATGGTGGAAAGTTGCATGGCAATATATCTCGGAATGGCTATGGAAATGCCATAATAGGTAGGTATGGTGGCTATTTTGAGGAAGATATAAGGAGGTTTATGTGTGAAAGAGCGTATCATATCACTGGGTTTGGATGCACCGGCGAAGTTTGCGCCAACTCTCATTGTGAGAAAGGGCAATTCACGGTACCGAAGAGGCTAGCAAGGATGGAAGGGTGAGAGTGCGTATAATCCATGGACTCAACATTAGTCATAAAGAACTCGCATACTTATAGCAAAAATCTACAAGTCATCAAAAACCTTGGCACTACACGCATGCTCCTAGGGGGATAGATTGGTAGGAAAACACCATCGCTCGTCCCCGACCGCCACTCATAAGGAGGACAATCAAATAACACCTCATGTTTCAAATTTGTTACATAACGTTTACCATACGTGCATGCTACGGGACTTGCAAACTTTAACACAAGCATTTCTCAATTTCACAACTACTCAACTAGCATGACTTTGATATTATTACCTCCATATCTCAAAACAATCATCAAGCATCAAACTTCTCTTAGTATTCAAAACACTCATAAGAAAATTTTACTAATCTTGAATACCTAGCATATTAGGATTTTAAGCAAATTACCATGATATTTAAGACTCTCAAAATAATGTAAGTGAAGCATGAGAGATCAATAGTTTCTATAAAACAAATCCATCATCGTGCTCTAAAAGATATAAGTGAAGTACTTAGCAAAACTATCTATACCTACTAATAAAGCAAGGTGCATTTCTCCAAATTTTTCATCCGTTCACCATCGATTTTTTTCTATTCGAGGTGGTACTAAAGTTTTGTCCGTTCGTCTATTAGAAAAGGAAAATGCCAGATTATGTACATGGGCCGCTCGAAGTGTGGCATAGGAAAGCCAGCCCAGTTATTTTCGTGTCCATGTAGATAGGAAAACCCTATTTATCGCCTCGAGCGTTAGATAGGGGCAAATTCGCCCGGCGGGGCCAAGCTGGGCTGGCCCATTTGCTTTTTTATCTTTTATGGTATGTTTCTATTTTTATTTTTTGTTTCTTTCTCTTCTTCTTTGGTCCTTTTTCCTTTCAAGTTTTTTCCCATTTTTGATAAATTCGAAATTTTTAAAAAAGTTCATAATATCATAAAAATTTGTATATTCAAAAAAAAATTCAGAATTATAAAACTTATTCTTTTTTTGTTTTATGTTATGTTTCTTTTTTTCTTTTTCATTTCTTTCTCTTCTTCTTTGGTCGTTTTTCCTTTCATGTTTTTTTCCTTTTTTCATAAATTCAAAATTTTCAAAAGATTTCAAAATATAATATATTTTTTTACTTTTTTAAAAAATGTTCTGAATTATGAAATTTATTACATTTTGAAAAATGGTCAGAACATTAAATATTTGTTCCTATTCCAAAATAGTCAAAATTCGCACTGGGCGGCCAATCTGGGATGAACCGGTTTGTTTTTTTGTTATGTGTTATGTTTCTATTTTTCTTTTTCCTTTTCTGTTTATTTTTCTATTCGTAATATCAAAAAAATCGATTTCTTTAAAAATGTTCGGGAATTTAAAATATATACTGTTTTGAAAATTGTTAAGAACATTAAATCTTTCTTCTCATTCAAAAATTGGTTTAAAATTTTAAAATAATGTTCCATTTTTCTTTGTGTTTTCCAAAGTTGTTCGAGATTTTTCAAAAAAATGTATTTAAAAAATGTTGCAAATACGAAAAATATTCTTGTTTTAGTGAAATGTTCGCAAATTCAAAATAATGTCAAGAAACATATTTTCAACAATTGTTCTGAATGTACAAAATATAATTCATCTTTTTAGGAAAATCACAAATTCAAAACATGTTCATGTGATTATAAAAGGTTTATGTTTTCAAATAAAATTGTGAATTTTGAGCGTTTCATATTTTGTTGTGTATTTATGAAAATGTAAAGAATTTCAAAAAATGTTTGGGATTTTCAGAATTATTCATGTTTCCAGGAATGTTCAACAATTTATATTCTTTTAACAGTTCAAAAAAATCGTTTCCAATGTGACCTTGGGGTATGATCTTAAAGGTTTGAGCTGGCCATTGGTTGGTAGAACTTGTTTCTTTGAGTGGCTAGCAGCACGTAGTCGGGCCTTTGAGGGCATGATTTTGATTCCTCAACTCATCATTTTTTTGAATTTTTTCGTCCCTTACTAACACAGGTCGTCTTGGGACCTACCAGTGTGCATCCCATGCGCTATTTTACGCAACTAGCATCATATAGTAGCCCCATGCAGTTGGCCCAAGAAAAAAATTGCTCCGTCACATAGGTTGTATTATGCCTCAGCTGCACTCCCCTATTGGGTCGTTCGAGGGAGCAATTTTTTTCCTTGGCCCAATAAAAGAGAATATGCTGGTTTGGCTTGAATAAAAAAATTATGGGCACGCGAGCGCTAAAATAATCAAAGAGAATAAACCCTAATAGAGAAGGGACATTGGTGTCTGGTTATGCGCTAAATATGGTACTGAAACGGGATTTATACGCTACAATTAGTAATCCATCTGGTTATGTCATCGTAAGAGAGAATGGTCGAAGCAACTATGCCCCGAAGGTCACCGCATAGCTACCAAATGAGGAGGCAGACACAACCCCTAGGCAGAGGCGGACCCCAAGGGAAAAAAGGCACGAGTTGGATGGTTGCCGCCACACCGACTAACCCCACCACTATCAAGATGTCGCGGGACAAACATGACCCGCGAGAAGACCACAACTCCTCTCTCTATTGCACCACTATGGGGATCTTTTTGGTGGAGACATCAATTATCTCTCCCATTGCTTCTCCAAAGAAATATCTCTCTCGTTGCAACGCACAGGCATATGTGCTAGTATAACTCAAAAGATATAAGCGAAGCACATAGAGAATTCTAACAAATTCCAAATCATGTATGGCTCTCTCAAAAGGTGTGTACAGCAAGGATGATTGTGGTAAACTAAAAAGTAAAGACTCAAATTATACAAGACGCTCAAAGCAAAACACATATCACGTGGTGAATAAAAATATAGCTCCAAGTAAAGTTACTGATAGAAGTAGACGAAAGAGGAGATGCCTTTCGGGGCATCCCCAAGTTTTGGCTTTTAGGTGTCCTTAGATTATCTTGGGGGTTCCATGGGCATCCCCAAGCTTAGTCTCTTGCCACTCTTTGTTCCATAATCCATCAAATCTTTACCCAAAACTTGAAAACTTCACAACACAAAACTCAAAGTAGAAAATCCCGTGAGCTCCGTTAGCGAAAGAAAATAAAATACCACTTCAAGGTACTGTAATGAACTCATTCTTTATTTATACTGGTGCTAAACCTAATGTATTCCAACTTCTCTATGGTTTATAAATTATTTACTAGCCATAGATTCATCAAAATAGCAAACAACACACGAAAATAGAATCTGTTAAAAACAGAATAGTCTGTAGTAATCTGTAGATAGCGCAATATCTGGAACCCCAAAAATTCTAAAATAATTTGCTGGACGTGAATAATTTATCTATTAATCATCTTCAAAAATAATTAGCTAAATATCCTTTCCAAAGAAAAATGGCAGCAGTTCTCGTGAGCGCTAAAGTTTCTGTTTTTTAGAGCAAGTGTAACAAGACTTTCCCCAAGTCTTCCCAACGGTTCTACTTGGCACAAACACTAATTAAACACAAAAAAACACAACCTAAACAGAGGCTAGATAAATTATTTATTACTAAACAAGTTGGGTTGCCTCCCAACAAGCGCTATGGTTTAACGCCCCTAGCTAGGCATAACAAGCAAGGATAGATCTAGGTATTGCCATCTTTGGTAGGCAATCCATAAGTGGCTCTCATAATAGATTCATAAGGTAATTTAATTTTCTTTCTAGGAAAGTGTTACATGCCTTTCCTTAATGGAAATTGGAATCTAATATTTCCTTCCTTCATATCAATAATTGCACCAATCATTCTAAGGAAAGGTCTACCAAGAATAATAGGACATGAAGGATTGCAATCTATGTCAAGAACAATAAAATCTACGGGCACATAATTCCTATTTGCAACAATAAGAACATCATTAATTCTTCCCATAGGTTTCTTAATAGTGGAATCCGCAAGGTGCAAGTTTAGATAGCAATCATCAAAATCACGGAAACCTAACAAATCACACAAAGTCTTTGGAATCGTGGAAACACTAGCACCCAAATCACATATAGCATAGCATTCATGATCTTTAATTTTAATTTTAATAGTTGGTTCCCACTCATCATAAAGCTTTCTAGGGATAGAAACTTCCCATTCAAGTTTTTCTTCATAAGATTGCATCAAGGCATCAATGATATGTTTAGTAAACGCTTTATTTTGACTATAAGCATGAGGAGAATTTAGCACGAATTGTAACAAGGAAATACAATCAATCAAAGAGCAATTTTCATAGTTAAATTCCTTGAAATCCATAATAGTGGGTTTAGCAACATCTAGGGTTTTAATTTCTTTAATCCTACTTTTATCAATTTTAGCATCAAGATCAAAAAATTCCGAATTCTTGGAACGCCTTCTAGGTAAAGGTGGATCATATTCAGTCCCATCATTATCAAGATTCATATTACAAAACAAAGATTTGATAGGGGACACATCAATAACTTTTATATCTTCATCTTTATTTCCATAGCAACTAGAAGAACATGCTCTTATAAAGGCATCTTTCTTAGCATGCATCCTAGCGGTTCTTTCTTTGCACTCATCAATGGAAATTCTCATGGCTTTGAGAGACTCATTGATATCATGCTTAGGTGGAATAGATCTAAGTTTCAAAGAATCAACATCAAGAGAAATCCTATCAACGTTCCTAGCCAACTCATCAATCTTAAGCAATTTTCTTCAATCATAGCACTGAAACTCTTTTGCGTAGTAATAAATTCTTTAATATTAGATTCTAAATCAGAGGGAATCTTATTATAATTTCCATAAGAATTGTTGTAGGAATTACCATAATTATTAGAGGGATTACTAGGATAAGGCCTAGGATTGAAATTTCCTCTATATGCGTTGTTACCAAAATTGTTCCTACCAACAAAATTCACATCCATAGATTCATTATTATTCTCAATCAAACTAGACAAGGGCATATCATTAGGATCCGAAGAAACACTCTTACTAGCAAATAATTTCATTTGTTTGTCCATCTTTCCACTCAAAACATTACACTACAAAAAAATACACTTCCGTGATGATACGTGTTTGTCACAGCAGGTCGCGTTTTTTGTCATGCATGTACATCCATGAAGATTTTATGACAGAATCAAGATAGTCATACCTATGCTGTCGTAGAAGTGTTCCATGACATTACCAAAATTATCATCATGGAAGTGTCCACTTCCATGATGATAAATCGCGCGTCACAGAAGTGCTTTCGTCAAGGGTGACCGACACATGGCATCCACCGTAACGGAATGCCGTTAAGCTATCGGGTCGGGTTTTGGATCCGATAACCCGTTAACAGCCGCGACCAATGGGAAATTTCCACGTGTAAAATTCTTATTGGCCGGATGAAACATGTGTCATCTCGTGAGTGGGTTAGATAGGCGCCTATGATATGTCGACACGTGCCACGGCCCACCACTGGCCCATTTAGCTTACAAAGCCAGCCCGTTTGACTTGGTCAAAAGTTAACGGGCTGGCCCATGAAAAGCCTGTTAACAGTATCTTCACAAATATCCCATTTTATGGCCCGTTAACTTACGGCCCATTAGGCCCTAAAGGAAATCGGCCCAACAACATCATGTGGGCCGTCGAATATAACACCACGCCCCATGTATGGCCCACGACGTCTTTCGGCCCATATGAGGCCTTTGTATCTTTCGGCCCTTTACAGGCCCACGGTGACTCTACCCCATAATGAACAGTAATTTTCTTTATACCCGTTAACGGCTTGTTATTTACATGGGCCGTTTCCAGCCCGTGTTAGCTTTCGGCCTATTGACGGCCCATACGTTCTTGGGCTCCTTTTCGGCCCTCGGTTACTTCCGGCCCGTTACTGGCCTGTTCCCCTAATGGGCGAAATTCGGCCCATGGCAAGAGTCGGCCCGTTACTGGCATGTTACCCTAATGGGCCAAATTCGGCCCATGGCAAGAGTCGGCCCACTTCTGTCATGTTAACTCGTTGCGCCGTTTCCAGCCCGTCCTATATTCTAGCCCATTAACGACTCGTTATGCTTGTGACAGAATTAAGCCTTTGCTGTCCTATGGCCTGTTAATGTCATGTTACCGTGCTGGGCCGATACCAATTATGCCCAATTATGGCCCATGTAGGCCCATTTATCCGACGGCCCGAGGCCCACTGATTACAGGCCCATTTATCGACGGCCCGTAGGAGACCCATGGATCCCACGGCCCGTATATGGCCCATGGTAGTTGCAGCCACTAGCAAACCAGGGAAAAAGAAGACTAGGAAATAAATAAGGCCGAAACTAACGCTAGGCCATTAAGGCGATTGCACAGATTACATCCACTCGGCATCAAAGATCGCCACCAGTGCAAATATAGGGAACACCCTACACTATACAAAAATGGCTTGCTGTTTTCTTTAGCCGGTGGCTGCACGTTAAGAATAAATTTTGTATCGCACCAAAACAAATTACAACTATATAACAAAAGGAAGGTTGGCATAAAACTTAACAGTCTAGCAGATAAATGCACCGCCAGAAGTTCAGAAGCTTAGTTCATTTGACCTGACTGTTACGTTTTCATGATGTATTGTCCGATGGAGCACCATAACCCTCGCCTTAATTTCCCCTAGGCTCTTGAACAACATAGCAATTGTCTGATAGACTGGTTTGAAAACCATGGATATCTTGACGACATTGAGTAATGTTTCTCCTTGTTTCACAAAGGGTCTCTGTTAGGGAATGGACTTGTGTCTGGAGCGCAGATACAACATTGCTTTGAGCTTGCATATCTTGATCATGAGGCGGTTTGGACGATATTGCCTTAACAACCAACCCAGTATTACGCAGGAACGTGCTTTTGGCACTGTTAGTGGACAGGTACTGACCCACTGCAGCAAGAGCTGACATTGCGGCGGTTATAGTTGCCTCGCCACCTTCAGAAGGTGGCGGTTCCACCATTTTTTCCATAGCTCGCTGAAAAGTTGAGGTTTTACATTAGTAGTATCAGAATAGAAGATATTAAGGAGGCAGCAAAACCAAACAAAATAGCTTTGGTCTATATACATAACTTATTCTGGTGAACCCATGTAAAATATCCGTTGTATTTTATTGCAAAGTACATAATAAAACTAGGTTCCAAACATATGACCATGTACCATCGCTAATGTATTGTCTATTTCTTCACATTGTATTGAGGGCTAAGGATAAAGAGACGAAGTTTATAATACGGTAAGCATAGTATGACATCATTCATATCACAAAACAACCGAGAACAGACAAACAAGCAATTGTAACGTTGTGTGGGCAAGTCCAGCACGGAACTAGATTACGGGTCAAGATCAAAGGAACATCACTCCTCTCTTTGAAACCTTGTAAGGTGCAATGATACGCTAAGACAATTGTGTATAAAATTGAAAAGAGTAATAGACATTGGCTGCAAACCATGCAGTTCAAGGCACAAGTCAGAGTAAGTAGTAGTTAAAAGGAATGAGGATTGAGGACTTACAACAGCGGCTTTGACTGGTGTAGTCATGCCCTTCTTCTTGCTGGTGTGACAGTCCTTGAAGATTTCCACAGCATTTGGTTCAGGTACTTTTTGGTCCTTGCGGGCTTTCCTCTGCATTTCAAACAAGTCAATATAGATCTGATAATATGGTACATCGAAAAGAGTGAAACAGCAGCTAATTACAAGAGCCTCACAGTGTGCAATATAGCTACGAGATCCTCTCGTCTGTTGGAATTTCACTTTCATACGGTTGGCCTTGTTCTTTGAACAGTTCGCCTACAAGAAGATAGATTTGTGTGGCACATGCGTAAATAGGACTTCAACATGTGATCTGGTCACATATATATAATGTACCTGATACTTCGGATCAGACCAGTGTTTAACAAGGCCCCTCCAGTCTTCATCCGATATATTTTCCACTGGAGATGTTTGGGAAAGTTCACTGTTAGCCTTGCCTTCAAAGTGAGTTTTCCTCAAGTTATACCGATACTGTCGCAGAGCAGACTTGAAAACATGGATGCAAGCTTGTCTGGTTGCATCATCTTGGCTATCCAACTTGAACCTCATCTGTTGAAAATTATGGGAGTCTCATTATCAGCAAGCTAGAAAGTATGGGACAGAGCAAGATGATATTACTAGTTTCCATACATAACAATACTTACAGATAAATGGTCGAGGAAGGTGTTGAACTGGGTTTCATCTTTGTCATTCCTGTACTGAATCCATGTTGGGAGGATACGTACATGACACCTAACGGCAACCGCTGCCTCTGATACTAACTTGGCTGACTCTGTAGCATCACGTGGCCTTTTTAAACCTACCTCAAAACGGATCTCCATTCTTCCTCCTCTAGATTTAGTTAACCTATCAAGAATTATCCCTGATGTTTGTTTCCTCTTGCGCCTAGGTGCTAGTCCAACAATGAACATAGGAAGTGTTAGTGTACATCAAACTGTGAGACTACATATAAAGAAGCATGCAACTGTAATTTGACTCCAGCAACTACCTTCTTGCTGTTGAAGCTCACAAGGTTCATTTGATATTGCCAACTCATCTTGTGTCAAGAGTGCTTGGGAAGTAGTGTCAGGTGGCAAGGGAGCTTGGGAACATGCTGCTAGCTCAGTTGACGCACGAGTAGGTCATGTAGTTGGTAGTACTGTGGTAGGTGTTGCAAGAACTAGGGTTGTCTCTGCTTGTTTGGTGGCAGCTATTTGTTTCTGTTTGGCTTTTTTTGCAAATCGTGTAGCATGGGATGCCGTGTTTGTAGAATTTTCCGCTGGACTTTGACCTTCTATTGCACCATCAGTACCAGTAGAATCTGCAGGATTCATCCGCTTCTCATTCCCTGCCATTCTGTGTTTCTTCCTCTTTCTCTGTGCCATGTTAAGTCAAGCCAACAAGAAAAACGAATAACAATTTAGTTCTTCAGAACAAATTGATGCGTGATGCAGACGAACTGAACTTTGATGTTAGACAACCACATGATAGGAGGATGTAATATGTATGAAAAATAGGACGGAAGAGATAACCAGAACTATGATGTGTAAACTAAGAAGAAGACATTTCACCAAATTAGAAGCAATGCAATGGAAGGTAGACACCATATGAAAGATGCTACAAATATCGCTCTGCCAAGTTAACAGTGTCTCATCATAAATGGCGTTTAAACAAATGTGAAGCAGTACAAGAAATAAATCATATGCAAGATGCAAACAACATCACACTACCATGTTAGAGGTCTCTCATCATTAGTGCCATTGCATATTCATAGCATTGCATATTCACAGCTTATGATGTGTAAACTAAGGAGAAGGCATTTCAAGAAATTAGAAGCAATGAAAGCTAGACACCATATGAAAAGATGCAACGAATATCACTCTACCAAGTTAAAATTGTCTCGTCATAAGTGCCATTTCAACAAATTAGTAGTACAAGCTAGAAAAGAATGTGAGATGTAACCTATATCACACTCCGAAGTCAAACATGTCTTATGATAAGTGATTGTTGCAGGTTACACAACAGTAGTAATTTGATGTAAGAACATGGTGTGATAGACAGATATTGTATGTTCTAGAAATAGGAACACGTGTCTTATTCAAGTATAATGTGTAAAGTAAGCAGATGGAATTCAACAAAATTAGAAGCAATACAAGCTAGACATCACACATAACATGCAACCACATATAACAGTGCCAAGTTAGAGGGAGCACCGGTGATGCCGCACTAGGGGAGACGTGCTCATCATAAACATAGCTTTGTTGAGTGTCTATGCATGTGTTGTCTTGGAAATCATCTTGGGGTGTGGAGGAATATAAATTGTAGAGGCCCTCCGTTCGGAAGGAGCACCTTTAACCGCTGCCTTGCTAACTTCCTTCTGCTTTATTGATTTTGAATTGTCAAGTAAAACCGACAAGAAAAAGTAATAAAATTCTCTCTTCAGAACTCATTCATGCATGATACTAACAATCACTACTTTGATGTAAGGCAAACACATGATACCAGGATGGAATATGTATGAAAAACAGGACGGCATGGCATGTTCACAACTGTTTGTGTAAACTAAGCAGAAACCATTCCAGCAAATAAGAAGCAATGCAAGCTAGACACCACATGAAAGATGCAACCAATATGACTCTGCCAAGTTAAAAGCGTCCCATCATAAATGGAATTTCAACAAATTAGAAGCAGCGCATGCTATAAATCATATGAAAGATGCAACAAATATCGCACTGCATATACTAAAGGTGTCTCGTCATGTTGATTGATGCGGGATACAAAAAAACAATAGTTTTATGTAAGGACATGCTTAATAGACAGATGTACTATGTACTAAATACAGGAAGGCATGTCACATTAACAGGTATAATGTATAAGCTAAGCAGACTAGCACATGCAGTTTAACCAGATTGGAAGAATTACAATCTAGACACCATATGCAACATGCAACCACATATCATGCTGCCAAGTTAGAGCAAGCACCTGCGATGCTAGTGTAGGGGAAATGTTGTAATCAACTACAGAGCTACGTTCACTATCTTCATCTAGCATTTCTATTTCTTGAGAATCATGTCGGGAGGCTGACGCTGCATTCTTTAAATGAGGAGTAGTCCCCTTTCCTGTCTGCCTTGTCATAAGTGATTAATGAGGGATACACAAGAACAATAGTTTGATGTAAGAACATGGTTAATACACAGATGTACTAGTATGTACCAAAAACAGAAAGGCATGTCATATTGAAAGGTATAATGTGTAAGCTAAGCAGATGCAATTTAACCAAATTGGAAGCAATACAAGCTAGACATCTGGCTGGAGTGGTGAGCATGATCATCTAGGACCTGAGAGCCTAGTGGGAGGCGGGCTGCTTCGCCACCATCGCAGCTTTTTAGTTGGCTTCCAGGTGATGCCTATCTTTGTTGGGGTTGTCACTGGCTCGGCCAGTGCCCTGACTAGCTATTTGTCTTCTGGTGCTCACGGGATGGTGGTTCATGTAAAAAAATATCTTTCCTTATCTTACCTACTTCGGCCTTTCGAATACAAGCTAGACACCATATGGAACTTGCAACCACATATGACACCGCGAAGTTAAAGCAAGCACCTGGTATGGTGGTTCATTGTGAGCGAGGTCATCAACTCCAGAGCTACGTTTACCGTCTCCATCTGCTGACACTGCACCCTTTATAGCGCTGTAACGTGTCTTGCCTACCCGCATACGAAGCTAGAGCGACTTCTCTCTTTTCTTCTTGGATTCTCTCATGGCAGCAGAGTCTGAAATACCCTTGCATAAAAACACAATAGTGAGAGTAAGGGTGAAGTGTGTGCAGAACTAGTGCACTGTAAAAGTAGAAAATATCAGGTGGCTGAAAAATAAATGACAGGAGACATATGATAGCTCTACAACATTGCATGGCAAACAAAATTAGATTCTACGCCGTATGATTTTGTAATATATGAGCACAGTAAATGCAGGTACTCCTCCAGCACACCACCACATGTGGTCATATCTAAGATAACAGTCGACTGAAAATAAATAGGTCAGTCGATTTTTTTTAATGAACCGTCCGATCTATAAGGAACGGGCAGATGGCCTTCGTCTACCTCCCGCCAGTCACTGTTGACGATCTTTCTCGAACCGCCAGCGACCACCGGCCCAGACCCCTGCCTCCGTTGCCCCGCCCTCCCATCGACCTCACACCACCGCGGTGCTTGGCAGCGCCCCAGTCCATCCCTTTAATCCCGGCCGACCTCCAGATCGGGCGCCAATAGCTCTAGGCCGCACACGCCCCTAAGATAAACACCCAGGCGCTGCTTCCCCGGCGTAATAGGCGTACTAGCGCCTGTTATGCCGGGGAATGCTTTCGTTAATTGGGAATCAACTGGCCAGAAATTGAAATTCAGGGGGGCGACGGACCTCTAGCTAAGGTGAAATAGTATATGAGGGGAAACCTTGTGCATCGCGAGTTACTAGGAACATCTACTATCAAGAAGAAGCGGTCAACTAGTGTCTTCTGTGGGATGAATACCGTGCAAGCAGAGACGTAAGATTTTCATGAATAAGGGAAGAGGAGTACCTTTTTCGGTTGCCGGTGTGGTCACCTCCACATGTCGCGCCGATCTTCTTCTTTTTACCGGGGAAACCGATGTTCTGGAGGGTGCAGGCTTGGACAAACCCATGTCCAAATTGTCTGTGTTGTCGTGGCCGTATGTCGGCGGAGGGGGAGCAGATCCGAGGTGGCGAAGGACGACGTAGCAGGAACAGCTCCGGTGCGGTGGAGGGTGGCGAAGTTGGAGCGGCAGCGGTGAGGCGCAGGACGGCGTGGTTGAACTGGCTCGGCTATGGACGGCTCGACCTCGGCTTCAACTACTAGCCGTGGAGGGCGTTGCGGTTGAGGTTGCGGTGGACGACGACATCGGGGTATCGGCTTCGGCGTGATGGAGGAGGGCGGCGGTTGATGGGTGGGATGGAGTGGCGGACGGAGGACGCCGGGGTTTCGTGGCTGGTGGAGAGGTAGTTTTGGCGCCCACGGAGTACGAATGGGGAATCAGACGGGTGGGGGGAACCATGTTTCGGTCTGGGACGCGCTTGTTTTTGGCTTTTTTTAACAGAAGATGGGACGCTCTTGTTTGAAATTTGGGGAAAGTACAAACTTTGCCCTCCTCTTAAATCTCGGACCTAGTGCGGGTCGGGGGTAGGATGGTAATCCCAGGTGTCCCAAATAGTGGGCGGGAGCGATTTCGGTCGCGTGCATGTGTGCTTAGGCGGCCATTGTGTATGAATGTTTTTCGGATGCGGTTGTGTGGCGTCTAGATGAAGCTACAAACCTACCCCGGTTTAGACCTTTGGATGTCGGGCCAGTAGGTTTCACGGGTCGGAGTTATTAGAAAAGTAATTTCCTTGTACTACCAAACATTGGTCTCACGCGGTTTCGGGCGAGTAAAGGCTCCTTTGGCGCTTCGTTCAAAATTTTGAAACACAAGCATTCACGTTTAGAGTACTCTTGAACTATGAGGATTGACCTAAATAGACAACGTTATATTTGACCTTGTATGTTTCAAAACCTCATTAAATTATCCGCTTCTTTTTGAAATTTTGACACTTGAAAATCCTATAACTACGATTATTTTGGAATGGAGGAGCTAAGTTTGAATCTATTTTGTACACGACTACATATGCTATTATGTAAAAAATCAGAGCAAAGATTGGTGCCCCCATAATTTAGGTATGGTTTACAAATGCCATGATATCAAATTCAAATAATTGAATGGACTTCATGTTGAATTCGATTTTTTTAAACCACCTTAAGTTGAATTCAAATGTATGCTAGTTCATAGGTATCTATTTATAATGTCCATTGTGTAACTTTCGTATGTATAATGTGCTTTACACACACAACATGAACTATACTCATGTTTATATTCGATTGCTAAAGCGATGCATTGTCTGGAGTTCAAAATACTAACTATGTGGATCAATTGTGTCGAATAATAACATAGACATGCTCAAATTCAATAGAATCTAGATGTCTGATGGATCAATGACCGCTCCTTACGCGAATTGCAAATATCATGATCCCATCCTAATATTTGGATACAATTTATATCTTTAATCAATGTGTAGAGCAGTATTTTACATGTAGTTTCACTCTCCATCGGTGGTCTCTCACACATGCTCACACACTCTCTCCCGAGGTGTCTTTCTCGCACACATGCTCTAGATATAACCGTTCCTACCTCTCGTAACCATTTACAACTGTTTTCACTAACATTTATCACAAGCACTCTTCCTCTCGCAAACATACACACGCACAATCCTCATCGACCCTTTCTATATACATGGACCTGCCTACGTGTCTCATGTACGCACATTATCTTTACGCCTGTCTCTCACGCATTGTCTCACACCTCTCTTCCTAATCGACGAGTATGATTCTACCAGAGCATTCTGTAGGATGCCCCTTAAAGTTAGGTTGGATGAATAGTAATATCAGAGATAAAGGGGTTACCTTAGTCCAAGAACCTAGGGTTACAAATCCTAGCCGGCTTTGTCAGTGGACACAGAGTCCTTCATAATTCTGCTATCTTTGTCTTGTACGACTAGTCATCCATGGGTCTTCCTAAATGCGTCACGGGCCAACCAATGTGGCGCAGGACGGAACCGAACGAAGGGCCTCACCTCGACCCACCGGACCTCACGCGGTGACACACCCTCTGCCCCCACGTCTCATTATCTTCTCACACCCACACATACCAACACAAACACCACACACATAAAAAAATTCTCCTGGTGCCTCTATTCCCTCCCCCTTGCATATACACACTCAAGGGAATGGAATCTCTTGTCATGACGTCATATTCATCTCTCTCTCTCTAGACCACTCTCATTTCTCATGCTATCTCTCCCACGCCCCCCCTCCGTCGGCCCCTCTATCCATGCCTCTCTCGAATACGTAATACACACACATACCTCTCTAGGCCCCGCCAAATGCATCAACTACACATTCACACATGTTACATCACGTACCCCATTGATCTAAAAAGCCCTCTCTTCATGTTTATTTCGCATACAACATTCCTTTTGAATAAAGTGTGGACAAAAAATTATTTTAGAGTTTCTACATATATACAACATTACAAAGTTATATGGAGGAGTACGAACGCTAATTTGCATTGCATGGTGCCCACAATGATATTTATTCCGCACTGTGAATTTGTATATTTTTATACTATATACAAAGTTAGTCATAATAAAGAGAAACGAAGAGCATCTCTCTCTTCATCGCATACCCCCCTATACGCCTCTTTCACGTATGCACACAAAACTATATCCAGGTCCTCTAAAAGTAAGCCCCCAGAAAATTCACGCATGTTTCATCTTTCTCTCGCGATATATGCAATGATGATCATTGTATTTAAAGCGAAAGCACAATACGTACATTGGACTTCAGAATCCACTCATTACGGTCACCATTTATGTTTAGTGGTTATTATACAGTCATGGGCTCACCGTACAACTCTGTATTTTCTCATGACATGACTAGTTGACCAGTTGAACGCTCCACATGGCACCTCTAGTGTTGCATCACATTATCTCACTACCATCGTGCCCACCTGTCGACTTGTATCTACTCTACATCTACACTCTTATAAAATACATAAAATACACTCTTATAAAAAACAGAGTTGGTGATGATGGTGTGCCTGCCATCCTGCAATATAGGCCGTCCGATTTATATCTGACGGATAGGAAAGAAACAATGGCAATTTTGCAAAAAGGTACCCGCACACCTCTCCACATTTGCAAATAAGGTCTTCCCTCGTTCATCCTTTTCTCTCACAAGATAAACAAGTCATACAAATGCATCTTGATGCTACATGCAATGCACGGGCATTGCTAGTAAGAATGAAAACAAACGACAAAAAATATATTTGGACGGTGGTTCGAAGTCATGACGGCGGGCACAGCGGACAAGGTGGCCTTGTATTGGTATGCTGAGCTGTCTGTTTTAACACACAGGAGCTAGTGTGGTGATTATACACACACGCACGCATGCACACTGTCGGATTTCGGGTTCCGGCAGACCCTTGAGGTTCGAACACTGGGGTGCGCGCGGAGATTTCGCCTCCTACCTACCTGCAACCCTCCGCCTTGCTAGGATCTAAACTATCGAAAGAACAACACAAGAGACACAGGGTTTATACTGGTTCGGGCCACCGTTGTGGTGTAATACCCTACTCCAGTGTATGGTGTGGTGGATTGCCTCTTGGGCTGATGGTGATGAACAATACAAGGAAGAACAGCCTCGTGAGGGTCTGTTCTTGGCTGGGGCGATGAACTGCTGGGAGGAGTTCAGTCACCTTTCTCTCTCTCTCTCCCTTTCTGATCGAAACCCCTCTCTAAAGAGCCTCTTCCTTCCAGCCCCTTGCTCTGTGGGTGGCTGGTCATATTTATAAAGGCCCTGGTCCTCTTCCCAAATATCAAGCGGGAAGGGAGCCAACAATGGCGGGCTAATTTGAAGGGGGACAGCTAGTATCAGCTATCCTGACAAAAGTAGTCTTCGTCTGCGCAAAGCTCTGGTGATGACGCCGTCTCGGGCTCCATGATGACCTCCATCTCGTAGTCCTCCTGGTCTTGGTCTCGTTGCACCGAAATGGCAACCTTTGCCTGATGCCTCGGTACTCCGCGGCTGCGCTTGCCCCCTTTGCACCAAAGAGGAAAGGAGGACACTGCGCGGGCTGGCACCCGCCTGGCGCCCTTGGTCGTCATGGCTTGCGTCACGGGCACCTCGTGAGGTACCCCGCCTTGATCTCTCCACCTCCTCGTGAGCCAGCCTGACGAGGCCGCGCCTGAGGAAGCTCCGTGTCGTCCGCCCCGTGAGGCTTGGCCCCTCGCGAGGGTCTTGGGTTTGTGTTGGTGAAGATGGGCCGCGCTGGGCCCTCTTTTGAGCCACGCCGCAGGCCGCAGGCAGGCAAGTCTGGGGACCCCCGTTCCCAGAACGCCGACACACACGAACTGCATCCACGCAACACTCACACAAACACATGCACCCACGCACACACGCAACACTCACACATACACACGCAGCCACGCACGCATGCAACACTCACACGCATGCACACAACACTCACACGCACACACGCACGCATGCATGCACACACTAGTACACCACACGACCAACACACACTCTCACGCTCAAGTGCTCAACCTACACGTGCATGCGCACACATCAGGCCTTGACAGACACATACACAGCCAGGTGATTCCCGCGCACGGGTTGGAGCCTTGTCGCGCCTGCGTAAATTTGTGTTTATCTGACCTTTTGCCTATGCAAACTGACAGGTGGGATCCACAAGGAACGTGGTCAATTTAACTAGTCAACATGGCGCCACGCAAACTATTTGGCCAGTCAATAGAGTGCAATCCGATGCTAAATTGTGAGCAAGTGATTGTATAATCACTGCAAAACATATATAGTGACCGTAATCAGCTTATTCTGAAGTTCGGTGACCGTATTACGCTTTTCTCTCTGTAGGCCCTCCAAAACTACATCTCTACACGTTCTCGCATGTTACATCTAACAACTATGCAATACAACACTACTACACTCTAACACAATAAATCATATGTGTTTTTAGTTTTTACTAGATATCATATTGTTACTTATAATTATTCAGTTTGCATACATTAAAATTGCCTTTGAAATGTATGGCCAATATCATCTACCGCGCGGGAAAAATCCCGCCATTTCCTGTTTAATCGGGTTTGTATCGATGGATCATGCAAAACAGCAAAACTATAGTACTATACAGTACAAGTGACAGTTCACTGGGTCGTCGTGTCGCCTACTCCTCCGTCGTAAGAGTGGAGCGCTCGCTTTCATAAATCTTCTAGTCCCTTTCGCCGACATGTGGGACATCAAGCTACCGGGTCCACGTGCCATACCGGAATACAGTGCAGAGCAGCCAGGGTGAAGCACCCCAGTCATGGCGCTGGCGTAGTAATGAGCAATGAGGCATCAAATCACAAAGCTGCACCTTTCCCGCAGTTAAGTTGTAGGGACAAAGCAACCATCATTTCACTCGTTGTTGAATCCGCTTCTCCCTCATCCTGTTCAACTTAACCACGTGTTGCTTCTGCCATTGTTCTGCCTCATGTGGGACGCGGATCGGCTTGGTAAAGCACTGACACGTGGGACTGCATGTTAGCAAACCGCCAGGACAACGTCCTCCGAAAATAAGAAGCCTAATCCTAGACTTACAAAGGGCAACGTAGCTGCTACGTATACTTTCCATCTAATTTATATATGTCCCCCTGATTTTCAAGTGGGGTGGGCCTAATCCTCTCCTTTAATCCAATCAAATAGTCCCACATCACATCAGTTCGTAACTTTATGTAAACCATTACGTGGATGTAGCATTGCTCAAATAAGAAACCTCCCCCACCATCCGCGCGGCAAAATCACCTCCTTTTTACTAATCTTGATTCTATAATTTTTTAGATCAATATAATAGAGATTTGTAAAGATAGCACACAGGAGCAAAACCAAGTGGTACGGTTAAGGGCATCCACAATGTGTAGCCAAATGTGAAAATAGATTTTGGCATCATGGGAACCATTGTGGACGGTGTTGCCAAATCCAAAAAAATGGAACTGAAGCTCCCTGATTGATTGATTGAAGGAATAGAAAAATGCAACGTCTCTCCTCTTTCTCCCATGCTTGGACGCATGTAGTACAGTATAGAGCACAGAGTCTACTCCCCTGTCCCTTCTATCACAAATCACAAAGCAGTGAGGCATCAAATCACAAAAGCACGGACGAAGCAACCATCATTTCACTCTTCGCTGACTCCGCTTCTCCATCGTCTTCTTCGAGAAACCATCTCACCGCACTAGTACTCCTAGTAGTACTAGTAAATGACTTCCTGGATGCAAATAATGTTGTCTCGGCTTGCAGGCGGTTGTCTCGGCTTGCAGGCGGTTGTCTCGGCTTGTAGGCGGCACTTGCGAACGACTTACCGTGGTCTCCCTCAATGGTGTTCTCCGTCGAACGCACTTCGCCAAACCACCAAAAAAATATCGTCGATGTCACCGCAATGGGGAAGGAAGTCAAATATAGTTACTACCTCCATTTTTTTGTACACAAGGCCAGTATATCAAAATTACAATTTGCAAAGGGCCACTAACACTAATCGAGGAAAAATTGATGGGGTTAGCAACCAAGGACATTAATATCCCCTACATGCATGCGGAAGTGAGAAGGTTGGTTTGCATGGCGCTGCAATAATCAAGCGATGAGGAGTGAGATGGTTAGCTCTTTGGTCTTTGGAGAAAAAAATACGCATTAATTGACACGTGAAACGAGGATTTGTATCGATTAAATCCCGCGAAGGAAAATCTCGCCTTTCTTTTTTAACACTAGTACTCCTAGTACGTACGTACTTATCCTGTTTGGGTCTAGGCCTTGCATTGCCAAACTTCGCCACACATTTTTGCCAAGCTTGCCTAAAGTTTTCAAAATGAGAAGGAGGTACACTTGTGCACGGCTGTCGCGGTCGCACCGCACCCTCACACGGTCGCTCCTGCACGCTGCGGTCGCACCGCACCCTCACACAGTCGCTCTTGCACGCAACAAACCCAACCAAGGGAACGCACCCTCACTGACACGTGCCATCGCATGTGAACAAACCAAACTCAGCCATCCTATCGCTGACACATAACTTTCTTCATAGAGTATGTTTATCCAACCGCATGTTGGGGAGTATCCGTACGGCCCGTGCGGTGGTATGTTGGGGAAGAAGAAGAGGTGAGGAAGAAGGAAAGAAGGGTTAGGAGACATAGGATATCCATCCAACCGCCTGAAATGGTAGACTGGCCCAAGTCAGGCGACTTGCATAACAAATATATGTTTTACACAGCAAAAGATCCATAAAACAACAACATAAAGAAAAACTATCACTGCTCGCGGAAAGAGACGGCCTCGTCGTCTTTGGCTGCCGGTGCGAACCAGCCGTCGTTGCCGACGTGTGTCTCCGCACCGTGGTTGTCCTCGGCCTCCAGCTACTCGTTCAAGCGGAGCACGCGGGTGCTTTGCACGGATGAGAGCACAGCCCGGTTCAAGTCCAGGACGTCCAGTTCCGCCTGCAGGAGGGCCTCGATGGCAGCGGTATCCACGCGCTCCGCGTCGAGTCGAGCCTCCGCCGCCCGGTTCAAGTCCAAGACGTCCGGTTCCACCTCCAGGAGGGCCTCGATGAGAGTGGCATCCGCGCGCTCTATGTCGAGTCGAGCCTCTGCCGCCCGGTTCAAGTCCAGGACGTCCGGTTCCGCCTGCAGGAGGACCTCGATGGCAGCGGCATCCGTGCGCTCCGCCTCAAGTTGAGCCTCCGCCGCCCGGTTCACATCCACGACATCCGGTTCCGCCTGCAGGAGATCCTCGATGGCAGCGGCATGCGCGCGCTCCACGTCGAGTTGAGCCTCTGCCTCCCGGTCCTCCTTTAGTATCGCCATGTTGAACCGCTGGTCCGCCTGCACCATGGGGGACTCGGACGCCGGCACGAAGTCGACGTCCATCGTCTCATACCCATCGGGGGCCTTCTACGCCGCGACCTCCGCCATGAACACTGGATCGGCTTCCTCCTTGTAGCTTGGCTCCAGAGAACTCGGGGATTGGCCCACCGCAAAGCGAGCTTGGGAACGAAGGTCTGTGGCACCGACCGCCACCGCGATTTCTGCGTGGCGCTCCGGCGTCAGCATCTTGTAGTAAGTGATCTTGCGTCACACCATGGCTTTCCGGCGAACTAGGGGACGCTTGATGCGGGCTAGGGGATCGAAAGGTGGGGGAATGGGCTGGAGATTTGGTGTGGTTTTAGGGTAGTGGCTAGCGTAGGCCGAGCAGCGAAGGTTCTGGTGTGAATAGTGGTTCCGGTGATGACCGGTCAATCAGTTTTGACTGTACATCGCTCTTGTCGCGTTCGCATTGCAGCCCGGCACGCCGGACCCTCCACGTCGCTCACCGAATGGAAAGCGCTTTGTCTTGCATTTTCACTCGCTTGTGGGACCGTGTTGAGGGCAAACCGACGTCCCTCCCCCTCCCCCGCCCGCATCATTTATTATACCACCACTCCCTCCGTTTTATGCGGAGTAAATAAAAACAGAGGGAGTATACTACGGATGAGGATCCCCTGACGTGGCCGAACCCATTGAGTAACTGACATGCGGGGCCTAGCAAGTATGGGGTCCGCCAGTAAGTGACCGAAAGGGAGGGTAAGGCAGGGATACCTACGTCAGAGGATCCACTTCCACTATACTACATTGACCAAATGTTAGAGTAATAATATATGACATGCAACTTACACAAATGTTAGAGTAATAATATATGACATGCAACTTACACAAAGCATATAGGGTCTAATGCATTTTTCGAGGCTAACTTTGACCAAATGTTAGAGTAATAATATATGGCATGCAACTTACACAAAGCATACGGTCAAATTCGTATGTGAAAGGAGTTTCCAATGATATAATTTTCACATTATACATCTCATGTACTATTAATCTTGTCAATAGTCAAATTGGAAACCATCTCGAGTACTAATCTAGGAGTACGTACGAATCTAACAATATTGATTGGGCGTTGTTGAATGTTGATACCTTTTTGATCAAAGTAGAGATACTTTGACTACACATAAAACTTATATGTAAACTAGAACGGATAGGAGGGAGTATATTGTACGTTCAAAAACGAAACGAACATTGAATACCCTTTATATATGATTTGCGGATGCTATGATCACCGGTTCAAAATTTTGAATCCGCCTTAGGTATCACGTGCCCCCACTCGTTCCCTCTCGATTTCATCTCGGGGTCCGGAGATCTATTGAAAGAGGACTAGGGTGGGTACATGTGAATGATACTCGACGGAATGTTCAAATGAGGCATGCGGGAGGATGGACTCGACTGGAGGGCGACATGATCGATGGAGAAGAGGGTTGGAGAGGAATGAGAAATAAGAAAACGCCACATGATTATACTTGAATGTCTCAAATAAACAATAAGTTGTCTCGCTTGGCCTACATAGTGAAAGGCCTAATGCGCAACGCGGAGCACTAACACTCGAATATGGCCGGGAAAACCGGGAAACCGACATGTGGGACACACCCGTCGGGACAATGTAGCGTAGGCTAGTCCAATGGAGGAGCTGGCCCACGACCTCCTCACCACCGACAACCATTCATGTGGGTCGTTGGGGCCAACAACGAGGCGCAGCTCCAGCACCGCCTCTGGACACGGCGACCGCAGTGAGCGACACGCTCATATCGTCGCTAGACACGGCCGGTTTCAGTGTGTCGAGGGTGGCGTTAGTGCTGTGGCACGACCAACGGTATGTTTGGTTTGTGCCCAAGGTTGCCCCATCAAAGCATTGGGTAGCCAAAATTTTGGTTGAGGTATTGGTTGCCCATGATTTGGCCGACATTGGCAAGAAAAATGAACTAGAGTTGGCTAGAGTTCATTGGCATGCCAAAGAAATGGCAACCATTCAAACAAAGACCAATCTTTGGGTCATGACCAAAATTTTGGTTGAGGTATTGGTTGCCCATGATTTGGCCGACATTGGCAAGAAAAATGAACTAGAGTTGGCTAGAGTTCATTGGCATGCCAAAGAAAATGGCAACCATCCAAACAAAGACCAATCTTTGGGTCATGACCAAAATTTTGGTAAGGTGCACTTTGGCCACAATCCAAACACACCCCAACGCCCGGCTCGTCGAGGATGCACGGGGCACCGCGACGCGTCCGCGGAGTGGTGTAACGCGGCCAACTGCATCCTCTGTACCTGAGACCATGCCGGGTCGTCTTGCTTTTTCAATGACATGCGGGGATCGCATGTGAGCAAAGGGCATCTCCAATGTTTCCACGACCGCAACTGACTACCCTGGCACACCAAAACCCTCGTCCCTCGCGCCATCGCGTTGTGCGTTCCCAGCCGGTGCCAGCTGCCCGCATTCATGCCGTCCGTTCGTATGTCGTCGTTAAGAGGCTCGGTGCCCCAGGAACCAACTCCGGCGACTTAATGACGCACCCGGACGCTTGGCCTCACCGGAATGCGCTACTTAAAGTGGCAACGCCCAGCTAACCTCCACACCATAGTGCATCATCCTCCTACCTCGCACCACATCCACCATGACCGCAAGTGCGAACACTCTGCAGGAGAGCTTGTTTTCGGGGATGAAGCTCGAGGTCGCCGCCCTCGCTCAAGTCGCCTCTCACGACGCAATAGCGGCGTAGCCGGACGCGGACGCAACCGCACAAGCGGTGGCCACACTGGTGGCCGACGACGGGAGCACCGTTGGCACGCGTCCTACTTGCCGTCGTCCAACGTCCGGCACCGCCGAGGTCGGGGACTCCTCCGAGGATGAGTAGGGCATGGGAGGCGGCAGGGCATGGTGTGCCAACTGGCCGGTCCGTATCCTGTGTTCTACTCTTCCTCGTCGGAGACCGCACCTTCACTTCACGGGTCTTGAACCCCACCCCCGTACATAGAGATCGCAGATGGAGGACGTCGGTCGCCGCCGTAGAATAGGTTTTGGGTCGGGTTTCTTTTATTTTTCTGTCCTATAAAAGTTCGAAATCTAATGAAAATCTGCCGTGTTTGCATTAATCTCGGCCGGTGTATATGACTTTCACAATAATATACATATTGTAGGAGTACTAGCAAGATGCCCGTGCGTTGCACAGAAGATCAAGATCTTGTGGGAGAAAAGGATGAACGAGGGAAAGCCTTATCTGCAAATGTGGAGAGGAGTGCGGGTAAATTGTCATAGTTTTCTTCCTATCCGTTAAATATAGATCGGACGGCCTATATTGCAGGATGACACGCACACCATCATCACCAACTCTGCTTTTTAGTGAACCGAGACAAATCTAACATGCGAAGTAAAATAAACACATAGGGTCTATACATACACAAATTATCTTAGGCACTCCAATAGTAAGTCCACTACACATTCACGCATTTCACATCTTTCTACATCTACGGGAACCTACGAAAGGGTTAATGTAAATTGCCTCTCTCTCTCTCTCTCTCCTCCCCTGATTTTCATGGTGGTGGGCCCCTCCCTCCCCCAAATCTAAAATCAACAGCTCACATGTTTCACATTACGTTAATTACGTAACTGGGATTACGTAGGTATAGCATTACTCATCCTAAAAAACCCAACTAAGCCAACCTCCCAGCATACCGCACGGGAAAAGACCCGGCCGCGCCGTTTTAGTCGGGATTACCGGATTACTAATAGTAGTATCGATGGATTGCGCGAAGCAACAATTTTTTTTGAGGGGGCGAAGCACCTAGTTTAAAAGGAAAAAAGGCGGTACACTCACAGCACTCCTATCGCGGTCGCATTGCACCCCACACATGTTCGGTCCTGCACACGGCTCATGCAAACGGAACGCACTTCGGCTTGCCTCTTCACTGACACGTAGGACTGCACTTGGAGAAACCGACCATGCGCCAAACTCCCCCCACCCACCGCGCGAAAATCCTCCCCCCCCCACACACCCAAAAATTCCCCC
>NC_041388.1:431875180-431893472 GCF_002162155.2 Triticum dicoccoides
CCAAAGCCGCCCTCCCCGCCGCGCCGATACGTCGGCGCCGCGGTTCGGCGATCCTCTTGCTCCCACAGTACGCTCTCGTAGACTGCCGTCCTCTAGCCTACGTTCTTGTGGATGCGCACGGCGGTCAGCGCCGCCACCGCTGGCGACGTTCGTGTGGAGACGCGCGGCGGTCAGCTTCTCCCACGGTACGCGCATTCTAGACTAGGGCCCCGTTCATGTCGGTGTAGCGCTGAATGTTAGCTGATAGACGCTGTTAATCTCACTGTTTGCCAAAGTAGTTTACTGTCAATGTGTGATAACCCACAAGTATAGGGGATTGCAACAGCTTTCGAGGGTAGAGTATTCAACCCAAATTTATTGATTCAACACAAGGGGAGCCAAAGAATATTCTCAAGTATTAGCAGCTGAGTTGTCAATTCAACCACACCTGGAAACTTAGTATCTGCAGCAAAGTGTTTAGTAGCAAAGTAATATGATAGTGGTGGTAGCGGCAACAAAAGTAAAGACAGCAAAAGTAATATTTTTTGTATTTTGTAGTGATTGTAACAGTGGCAGCGGGAAAGTAAATAAGCGTAAACCAGTATATGGAAAACTCGTAGGCACCGGATCAGTGATGGATAATTATGCCGGATGTGGTTCATCATGTAACAGTCATAACATAGGGTGACACAGAACTAGCTCCAATTCATCAATGTAATGTAGGCATGTATTCCGTATATAGTCATACGTGCTTATGGAAAAGAACTTGCATGACATCTTTTGTCCTACCCTCCCGTGGCAGCGGGGTCCTATTGGAAACGAAGGGATATTAAGGCCTCCTTTTAATAGAGAATCGGAACAAAGCATTAGCACATAGTGAATACATGAACTCCTCAAACTAAGGTCATCACCGGGAGTGGTCCCGATTATTGTCACTTCGGGGTTGCCGGATCATAACACATAGTAGGTGACTATAGACTTGCAAGATAGGATCAAGAACTCACATATATTCATGGAAACATAATAGGTTCAGATCTGAAATCATGGCACTCGGGCCCTAGTGACAAGCATTAAGCATAGCAAAGTCATAGCAACATCAATCTCAGAACATAATGGATACTAGGGATCAAACCCTAACAAAACTAACTCGATTACATGATAAATCTCATCCAAACCATCACTGTCCAGCAAGCCTACGATGGAATTACTCACGCACGGCGGTGGGCATCATGAAATTGGTGATGGAGGATGGTTGATGATGACGACGGCGACGAATCCCCCTCTCCGGAGACCCGAACGGACTCCAGATCAGCCCTCCCGAGAGGTTTTAGGGCTTGGCGGCAGCTTCGTATCGTAAAACGCGATGATTTCTTTTCTCTGATTTTTTTTCTCTCCGAAAGCAAATATATAGAGTTGGAGTTGGCGTCAGAGGGTCTCCAGGGGGGCCATGAGGTAGGGGGCGCGCCCCCACCCTCGTGAGAAGGGTGTGGTCCCCCTGGTCTTCATCTTTCGCGAGGATTTTTTATTATTTTTTCTAAGATGTTCCATGGAGTTTCAGGTCATTCCGAGAATATTTTTTTTCTGCACATAAAACAACATCATGGCAATTCTGCTAAAAACAGTGTCAGTCCAGGTTAGTTCCATTCAAATCATACAAGTTAGAGTCCAAAACAAGGGCAAAAGTGTTTGGAAAAGTAGATACGACGGAGACGTATCAACTCCCCCAAGCTTAAACCCTTGCTTGTCCTCAAGCAATTCAGTTGACAAACTAAAAGGAAGAAAAACTTTTACAAACTCTGTTTGCTCTTGTTGTTGTACCTATGTCAAGCCAGCGTTCAAGTTTTCAGCATAGATCATAACTAACCACATTTGCAATAATTCTCAGGTCTCATAATTACTCGTATCAATAGCATAATCAACTAGCAAGTCATAATAATAAATCTCGGATGACAACACTTTCTCAAAACAATCATAATATGATATAACAAGATGGTATCTCACTAGCCCTTTCTGAGACCGCAAAACATAAATGCAGAGCACCTTTAAAGATCAAGGACTGACTAGACATTATAATTCATGGTAAAAGAGATCCAATCATAGTCACACCAACATAGATTAATAGTGATGAATGCAAATGACAGCTATGCTCTCCAGCTAGTGCTTTTTCATAAGAGGGTGATGACTCAACATAAAAGTAAATGGATAGGCCCTTCGCAGAGGGAAGCAGGGATTTGTAGAGGTGCCAGAGCTCGGTTTTGAAATAAGGATAAATTGTATTTTGAGCGATATACTTTCATTGTCAACGTAACAACTAAGAGATGGCGATATCTTCCATGCTAAACACATTATAGGCGGTTCCCAAATAGAATGGTAAAGTTTATACTCCCCCTCCACCAACAAACATCAATCCATGGCTTGCTCGAAACAACGAGTGCCTCCAACATACATCAGGTCCCAGGGGGAGTTTTTTTTTGCAATTAATTTTGATTTAGTTTGCATAAAGCATGGGACTGGGCATCCCGGTGACCAGCCATTTTCTCGTGAGTGAGGAGAGGAGTCCACTCCTCTTGAGAATAACCCGCCTAACACGGAAGATAAGGACAACCTTGGTTGATACATGAGCTATTCGAGCATACAAAACAGAATGTTTATTTGAAGGTTTAGAGTTTGGCACATAAAAATTTACTTGGAACAGCAGGTAGATACCGCATATAGGAAGGTATAGTCGACTCATCTGGAATAACTTTGGGGTTTAAGGGATTGGATGCACAAGCAGTATTCCCGCTTAGTACAAGTGAAGGCTAGCAAAAGACTGGGAAGCGACCAACTAGAGAGCGACAACAGCCATGTACATGCATTAAAATTAATAAACATTGGATGCAAGCATGAGTAGGATATAATCCACCATGAACATAAATATCGTGAAGGCTATGTTGATTTGTTTCAACTACATGCGTGAACATGAGCCAAGTCAAGTCACTTAAATCATTCAAAGGAGGATACCACCCCATCATACCACATCATAATCATCTCAATAGCATGTTGGCACACAAGGTAAATCATTATAACTCATAGCTAATCAAGCATGGCACAAGCAACTACGATCTCTACTTGTCATTGCAAACATGTTTATTCATAATAAGCTGAATCAAGAACGAGGGACTCATCATATTTACAAAAACGAAAGAGGTCGAGTTCATACCAGCTTTTCCCATCTCAGTCAGCCCATCATATATCATCATAATTGCCTTTCACTTGCACGACCGAACGGTGTGAATAATAATAAGAGTGCACGTGCATTGGACTAAGCTGGAATCTGCGAGCATTCAATAAACAGGAGAAGACAAGGCAATACGGGCTCTTGGTTAATTCAACAATAATGCATATAAGAGCCACTTCAACAATTTAATTATGGTCTTCTCCTACTGACCCCCAAAGAAAATAAAAGAAATAAAACTATTTACACGGGAAAGCTCCCAACAAGCAAAAGAAGAACGGGAAATATTTTTGGGTTTTCTTTTTAATTATTACTACTACTGCAGAAAAATAAACAACTACTAATTTTTTTGATTTTTCTTAAGGTTTAACAAACACACAAGAAGAAAGGAGGAAAAGAAAAATAAACTAGCATGGATATTACAGTGAAAAAGTATGAGCACCGACATCTAGCAATGAGTGTGTGTGAACATAAATGTAATGTCGGTGAGAAATACGTACTCCCCCAAGCTTAGGCTTTTGGCCTAAGTTGGTCTATGGCCACGGCTGGCCTGGCTGATATCCATAATAATAGTTGTTGGGGTCGTACTGTGATTAGGAAGAAGAAGGCTTTGATTGCCACTGGCTGGCAATCATCTCTGGATCCCACTGATAGTTAGATTGCCGTGAAGGATCAAATTGTGGTTCCGGTTCTGGCTCCTCGGCTGGTGCAGGGTTCCAATAGGCGTGAATAGCCGTCGACGGAACAAGATACGTGCCTACAGTCAAATCAAACAAAGAAGGAGAAGGCAAGGTAATAGTCTCAGGATGATGTTTATTAAAGAACAATTGATATTTAAGCTCCCCTGCCCTATTCTTAACAATAAAATCATGTGCTACCATACTTTTATGATCTAGATAAACACGAGGCAGCACCTTTTCTTCCTTCTCAGCATGCCTAATAGGTATGTTAAAATGTGCGGCTAGGCGTGTTGCATAGATGCCTCCAAAGATGGGGCCCTTAGTACGGTTCATATTTAACCGTCTAGCAATAATATCGCCCATACTAAAAGTGTTATCACTGTATAAACCTTGGAGTAGAATAATTATATCAGGGATACTAAGGTTTCCACAGTTTCCGCGTCCAATTAAACAACGACTAGCAAATAATGCAAAGTAACGTAAAATAGGAAAATGTATGCTAGTGATTCGTGCATCGGAAACCTTCCTGGTTTCTCCTACAGTGATATTATTAATAAATCCCTCCACATCATCATGATGTGGTTCTTCTGTCTTGCCTTCAAAAGGGACTAAACAGATCCGACAGAAATCATAAAGTGACATCTCCTTATGCTCATCATATAAATGAAACTCCACCGTAGGTCGTGAGTTCCTAGAATGAAAATGAAAGTTTTGCACAAAGGTATTTGTGAGTAAGAGATACTGATCGCATTGGTCGTGGAGGAAAGCGGTGAGGCCTGCATTGTGAGCCAATTCATGAAAATCTTCATAGATACCAGCTGCTCTCAAGAAATCCTCGGAGGGCCATTCACATGCCCGAACCTCCGCGGTGCGAGGCAGATTATACTTAGGCTTGGGTGCCTTTTCCTTCGAGCTTTGGCTCGATGATCCCCTCAAGAATCTTCTCATTATATTCTGAATTTTTTTGAAATTTTAGTAACTTCAAAATAAAAGTAAACCAACTTCAATAAAACCGATAGCAACTACTCCTACAAGTGTCTAGAGCCTATATCAAGCACTAGAACTACTTAGAACCATATAAATTTGACATGCAAGCTCAAGAACATGGTCACATATGCAGCACAAATTTGCAAAGAATAAAGCACTAGAACAAAAACTAATTGGACCAATGGAGGAGTCACATACCAAGGAACAATATCCCCAAGCAGTTTTGTGAGAGGTGCTTTGAGCAAGGAGATCGAAAATCACAGCAAAAGTGGCTGGAACTCGTGCTTGAGTTGGTTTTTCGGGTTTGTGTGAGACAGAGGAAGAAGATGGGTGCTGGGATAAGTGGACGAGGGCCACCGTGGGCCCACGAGGCAGGGGGGCGCGCCCACCACCCTCGTGGCCAGGTGGCAGCTCCTCCCGCGGTGATTTTTGCACAGTAAATCCTCAAATATTCCCGAAAAAATCATATTAAATTGGCATGTCATTCTGAGGACTTTTTATTTTCGGGATATTTTTATATTGCACGGATAAGCCAGGAAACAGACAGAAAAATACTATTTTTACTTTATTTCTACTAATTAACAGAAAGTAAAAGTGGGGTACAAAAGGTTTGTGCTTCTAGTTTCATCCATCTCATGCTCATCAAAAAGAATCCACTAACAAGGTTGATCAAGTCTTGTTAACAAACTCATTCCGATAATCATGAAATCGGAGAAATTTCGAATAACACTAAGTTACCTCAACGGGGATATGCACATCCCCTATAATAAGTATCATATTTCTTCTTGACAGTAGGAAGAGGAAATTCAAAACCTCCAAATATAATTGATGGAATTTTTCCAATGGAGTTGATACTATAAACTTGAGGTTGTTTCCTCAGAAAGTGTACCGTATGCTCATTACCATTAACATGAAAAGTGACATTGCCTTTGTTGCAATCAATAACAGCCCATGCAGTATTAAGAAAAGGTCTTCTAAGAATAATAGACATACTATCATCCTCGGGAATATCAAGAATAACAAAGTCCGTTAAAATAGTAACGTTTGCAACCACAACATGCACATCCTCACAAATACCAACAGGTATAGCAGTTGATTTATCAGCCATTTGCAAAGATATTTCGATAGGTGTCAGCTTATTCAAGTCAAGTCTACGATATAAAGAAAGATGCATAAAACTAACACTGGCTCCAAGATCACATAAAGCAGTTTTAATATAATTTCTTTTAATGGAGCAAGGTATAGTAGGTACTCCGGGATCTCCAAGTTTGTTTGGTATTCCACCCTTAAAAGTATAATTAGCAAGCATGGTGGAAATCTCAGCTTCCGGTATCTTTCTTTTATTAGTAATGATATCCTTCATATATTTAGCATAAGGACGTGTTTTGAGTACATCAGTTAATCGCATACGCAAAAAGATAGACCTAATCATTTCAGCAAAGCGCTCAAAATCCTCATCATCCTTTTTCTTGATTGGTTTTGGAGGAAAAGGCATGGATTTCTGAACCCAAGGTTCCCTTTCTTTACCATGTTTCCTAGCAACAAAGTCTCTTTTATCATAACATTGATTCTTTGATTGTGGGTTATCAAGATCAACAGCAGGTTCAATTTCTACATCATTGTCATTACTAGGTTGAGTATCATCATGAACATCATTATTAATATTTTCATTAGGTTCATGTTCATTACCAGATTGTGTTTCAGCATCAGACATAGATATATCATTTGGATTATCAGGTGGTTCAGCAATAGGTTCACTAGAAGTTTGCACAGTTCTATCATTTTTCGTTTTCTTCTTTTTAGAAGAACTAGTAACAACAATATTATTTCTCTGAGAATCTTGCTCGATTCTCTTAGGGTGGCCTTCAGGATACAAAGGATCCTGAGTCATTCTACCAATTCTAGTAGCCACTCTAACAGCATAATCATTTTTCTTACTATTCATTTCATCAAGCACTTCTTTTTGAGCTTTAAGCACTTATTCTACTTGCGTGGTAACCATAGAAGCATGTTTGCTAACAAGTTTAAGTTCACCTTTAATATTAGCCATATAGTCACCCAAGCGTCTAATCGTATAAGCATTTTCTTTTAATTGTCTACCAAAATAAGCATTGAAGTTGTCTTGCTTAAACATAAAGTTATCAAACTCATCCCAGCACTGACTAGCAATTTTAGTAGGAGGAACTTCAGCTTTATCATATCTATAGAGAGAATTTACCTTTACTACCTGTGTCGGGATATCGGGGTCAGGAGGCTCTTCAATAAATAAATAATTGAGATCATAAGTTTCTTCAACAGGCGGTGAATTAAGACCATGTATTTCTTCAATAGGAGGTAAATTCTTAACGTCTTCAACTTTAATACCTTTCTCTTTCATAGATTTCTTTGCCTCTTGCATATCTTCGGGACTGAGAAATAGAACACCTCTCTTCTTCGGAGTTGGTTTAGGAATAGGCTTAGTAATTGGAGCAGGAGCTGGCTCAGGAGGTGGCTCAGGAGGTGCCCAATTATTTTCATTTGTCAACATATTATTCAATAGAATTTCAGCTTCATCCGGTGTTCTTTCCCTGAAAAGAGAACCAACACAACTATCCAGGTGATCTCTGGAAGCATCGGTTAGTCCATTATAAAAGATACCAAGTATTTCGGGTTTCTTAAGAGGATGATCAGGCAAAGCATTAAGTAACTTGAGAAGCCTCCCCCAAGCTTGTGGGAGACTCTCTTCTTTAATTTGCACAAAGTTGTATATTTCCCTCAAAGCAGCTTGTTTCTTATGAGCAGGGAAATATTTAGCAGAGAACTAATAAATCATATCCTGGGGACTACGCACGCAGCCAGGATCAAGAGAATTAAACCATATCTTAGCATCACCCTTTAATGAGAACGGAAATATTTTGAGTATATAGAGGTAACGTGATCTATCATCATTAGTGAATAGGGCAGCTATATCATTTAACTTAGTAAGATGTGCCACAACAGTTTCAGATTCATAGCCATAAAACGGATCAGATTCAACCAAAGTAATTATATCAGGATCAACAGAGAATTCATAATCTTTATCAGGAACACATATATGTGAAGTAGCAAAAGCAGGGTCGGGTTTCATTTTATCTCTAAGTGATTCTTTGTTCCATTTAATTAATAACCTCTTAAGCTCATATCTATCTTTGCAAGCTAAAATAGTGGCAGAAGATTCCATATCAAAAATATAACCCTCAGGGATAACAGGCATATTTTCATCATCACTATCATCATCGTATTCAGATTCAATAATTTTTTTCTCTAGCCCTAGCAATTTTTTCATCAAGAAATTCACCAAGGGGCACAGTAGTATCAGACATAGAAGCAGTTTCATCATAAGTATCATGCATAGCAGAAGTGGCATCATCAATAACATGCGACATATCAGAATGAATAGCAGAAGCAGGTGTAGGTGTCGCTAGCTTACTCATAACAGAGGGTGAATCAAGTGCAGAGCTAGATGGCAGTTCCTTACCTCCCCTCGTAGTTGAGGGATAGATCTTGGTTTTTGGATCTCTCAAGTTCTTCATAATGATAAGCAGATATAAATCCCAAGTGACTCAAAGAATAGAGCTATGCTCCCCGGCAACAGCACCAGAAATTGGTCTTGATAACCCACAAGTATAGGGGATCACAACAGCTTTCGAGGGTAGAGTATTCAACCCAAATTTATTGATTCAACACAAGGGGAGCCAAAGAATATTCTCAAGTATTAGCAGCTGAGTTGTCAATTCAACCACACCTGGAAACTTAGTATCTTCAGCAAAGTGTTTAGTAGCAAAGTAATATGATAGTGGTGGTAGCGGCAACAAAAGTAAAGACAGCAAAAGTAATATTTTTTGGTATTTTGTAGTGATTGTAACAGTGGCAGCGGGAAAGTAAATAAGCGTAAACCAGTATATGGAAAACTCATAGGCATCGGATCAGTGATGGATAATTATGTCGGATGCGGTTCATCATGTAACAGTCATAACATAGGGTGACACAGAACTAGCTCCAATTCATCAATGTAATGTAGGCATGTATTCCGTATATAGTCATACGTGCTTATGGAAAAGAACTTGCATGACATCTTTTGTCCTACCCTCCCGTGGAAGCGGGGTCCTATTGGAAACTAAGGGATATTAAGGCCTCCTTTTAATAGAGAACCGGAACAAAGCATTAGCACATAGTGAATACATGAACTCCTCAAACTAAGGTCATCACCGGGAGTGGTCCCGATTATTGTCACTTCGGGGTTGCCGGATCATAACACATAGTAGGTGACTATAGACTTGCAAGATAGGATCAAGAACTCACATATATTCATGGAAACATAATAGGTTCAGATCTGAAATCATGGCACTCGGGCCCTAGTGACAAGCATTAATCATAGCAAAGTCATAGCAACATCAATCTCAGAACATAATGGATACTAGGGATCAAACCCTAACAAAACTAACTCAATTACATGATAAATCTCATCCAACCCATCACCGTCCAGCAAGCCTACAATGGAATTACTCATGCACGGCGGTGAGCATCATGAAATTGGTGATGGAGGATGGTTGATGATGACGACGGCGACGAATCCCCCTCTCCGGAGCCCCGAACGGACTCCAGATCAGCCCTCCTGAGAGGTTTTAGGGCTTGGCGGCGGCTCCGTATCGTAAAACACGATGATTTCTTCTCTCTGATTTTTTTCTCTCCGAAAGCAAGTATATAGAGTTGGAGTTGGCGTCGGAGGGTCTCCAGGGGGCTCACGAGGTAGGGGCGCGCCCTAGGGGGGGCGTGCCCCACCCTCGTGAGAAGGGTGTGGGCCCCCTGGTCTTCATCTTTGGCGAGGATTTTTTATTATTTTTTCTAAGATGTTCCGTGGAGTTTCAGGTCATTCCGAGAATATTTGTTTTCTGCACATAAAACAACATCATGGCAATTTTGCTGAAAACAACGTCAGTCCGGGTTAGTTCCATTCAAATCATACAAGTTAGAGTCCAAAACAAGGGCAAAAGTGTTTGGAAAAGTAGATACGACGGAGACGTATCAATATGCCCTGCTTAAGAAGCTTCCTTGGCCTGTTCTACACTCAATCTGCTTAGCTGAGATGGCATGCCAAGGCTGATTAGTTGCTAAAATATCCTGCCATATATTTATTGTGACGTAGATTGCCATGGTCTAGTAGCCAATCTATTAGGTGAAATAGCTCTACACCGTTTTATACTCGATCTTTGTTGCTGCGATGGCCTTCGATAGTTTGATGGCTGTGTGCTTGGCCTCATTGACTGCTGAAACCGCCTGCCATACTTTGGCACTCAAATTTGTTTGCTGAATTAGCTTTACATATATTTTGTTACTTAGATCTGCTCGTCCAAATATCTTGCCATAGCTTTAGACATCGACCTAGGTATTTTTTTTGGACTTCATAAAAAAGCATATATGTTTTTCCTGTAATATCTAGTAGAAGAACTAATTTTTATGTCTAACAGATGGACATGACTTGAATAACTTCTCCTCAAAGATTCTCCGCTGCATATGTCGAGGGGGTTGAAAACTTCATGAACTTTATCAGAGTTGAGTACGGTGGTCCGAAATCAGATGTGCTCTGCCTGTGTAGCAGTTGTATGAATTCAGTTACAAGACCCCAGTCAACTGTGCAAAATCATCTACACTTGTATGGGATGTCGGTCACATATATTAGGTGGGTTCATCATGGTGAAACTATGAACGTCAATGTTATTGACTACGTGGAAGCAGCAGATCACCATCTTGATCTGCCTGATGCTCAGGTGGAAGAGGAGGAGGAGGAGGTGGTGGCGGAGCCAGTGAGTTTGACCAAAATTGAAACAATGCTATGAAATGCTCATGCATTCCGTGAACTTTCTCCTGTAGAAGAAAAATGGTGGGCCCGCATGTTGGAACAATGCAACGTTGCTGTCACCCCAGGAAATAAGCTGCCAGTATTCTCAGCTATGGTCACCTTTCTTCAGGTGAAGACATCTGAGCGGATGACCAACAAATCATTCGATGCGATGTTGGCTGCTTTCCGCAAATCTTTCCCAGATGCGTCTGAGCTGCCACACACCTACAATAAAATGAAGAATTTCCTTCGTGCGGTTGGAATTGGATATGATATGATCCATGTTTGTAAGAATAGTTGTGTTCTATTCCGGAAGGATTATGCCAACTTAAGTGAATGCCCGAAATGCAAATCATCAAGATGGAAAGATGGCGATGCTGTGAAGAGGATTCCTCATATTGTTCTGAGACATTTTCCAATTACACCAAGATTGCAGAGGTTGTTTCATGATGCTGAAACAAGAGAGGATGTAATGTGGCATTCTAGGTACCAGGAGTACAGAGATCAGAATGTAATGAGCCATCCATCTCATGGTAGTGAGTGGAAAAGCTTCAATGATAAACACAAAGAGTTTGCTGCTGACCCGAGAAACATTAGACTTGGCTTAGCTTCAGATGGATTTAACCCATTTGGCCACTAGAGCGCCACATATAGCATGTGGCCAGTGCTTGTTATCCCTTACAACATGCCTCCAAATGTCTGCACCAAAGAATCAAACTACATGATGGCCTTGCTCATCCCAGGTCCAAAAAGTCCTGGAAAGGATTTTGATTTGTTCACGGAGCCTCTTGTGGAGGAACTTCAACAGCTATGGAAGGGTGTTCTCACTCGAGACCTATATAGCAGCCCACCAGCTGATTTCTTTCTGTGTGCTGTTATAATTTGGTGCATCCATGATTATCCGGCTTTGGGCACTATGTCAGGGCGAATGACACATGGTTACAATGCATGTGTTCGCTGTGACTGGAATCCGTTGTATACGCAATACTTAGCAAGATCTGTTACATTTGACACCGCTGTTTCCTTGCCAAGGACAAGCCGCATCCTAGAAAATACCAAAGACATGTGTTCAAAGCAAAGCATGAAAAACGTGATGTGCCAAAGAGGCTCACCGCCGATGAGTTGCAAGTGGAATTAGAGAAGGTCGGGCATATTACACCAGGAAACCATCCTAGTAATGGTAGCAGGAAAAGGAAGCGTGGCAGGGTAGAAGAGAGATTATTGTTTACCCGCAAGTCCACTTTGTGGGACTTGGAGTATTGGAAAGATTTGGATCTGCGGCATAATCTTGATGTGATGCACATCGAGAAAAATATATGTGACAACATTATCGGCATACTTCTTAATATTGAAGGCAAGATGAAAGATACCTTAAAATCTAGGATTGATTTGACACACCTGGATATCAGAAAGGATTTGCAGGTGCAAGATTAAGGTAAACCATGGGATATGGCACCAGCTGTGTACGTCTTGGACAAGGTAAAAAGAAAAGAATTCTGCGAAGTCCTGCCACGTGTGAGATTCCCACATGGATTTGCTTCCAACCCTGAACGAAGAGTCAGTGCAGATGGAAACAAGGTACAAGGGTTGAAAACTCATGACTGCCACGTCCTACTTCAAAGGGTTTTACTTGTTATCCTTAGAGGATTGGGCCGCCCTGACTTATACAGAGCAGTTGCAGAGTTGGGACAATTCTTCAGGGAACTCTGCAGTAGGAATATCAGGATAGATGCTTTGGAGCGTCTTAGAGACAAGATACCAACTATCCTATGCAACCTTGAGAAGATATATCCTCTAGCCTTTGATGTGATGGTGCATTTGGCTGTTCATCTACCTGATGAGGCACTACTTAGAGGTCCAGTACAGTATGGCTGGATTTACCCTATTGAAAGGTGGCTAGGCACTTTCAAGGGCTATGTTAGGAACAGAGCTAGACCCGAGGGTTCCATTGCAGAGGCCTACATTGCTACAGAAGCATTGACATTCTGCTCAAAATACATTGAAACAGCTGATCAGCTTAGCAAAGAGGTGGGTGAAGACAATCCCGGGCTCAATGTTTTCGATTATTCTGTTCGAGTTACAGGGAAGAGTCGACAAGAGGACAAACCTAAAGATTTGGACAAAATGGTTTGGTACGTGTTGACTAACTGTCCTGAGATACTACCTTATATCAAGTAAGTGCAGTACTGCAGCTTATACATCATAATCTACTAAACTTGCAGCACATTCTTATATATTTAGATGTTTGACATGATCACCATGTTGTGCATCATCTACAAAGAGGAGTTACTGCCGAAAAATCCAAGAAACATTGACAAACTGATTATGGCAGGATTTGCGAAATGGTTCAAGAACCATGTAAGCTTTTGAAGTGCACTGTCAGTTTTTTTAATATATTGAGTACATAAGATGATCAGCTTGTCTATTTTCTAACCATAGGTTAAGAAGATGCGGGAGGATGGGCAGGCAGTTGATGATGCCCTTTACTCACTAGCAATGGGTCCTGATACTCGGGTAAGACATTATGAATCTTGCGTTGTTGGATATGTGCGCTATAACACCCTTGCACGAGACGAAGGCAGGAAGACACAAAACAGTGCCATCATGAGCATGGATACGACAACTAAAATGTATGCTAACATCACAGACATTGTTAAGTTGCAGTATATCTCCAGTTTCGAGGATCATCGGTGTGTGGTTCTGTTGTGCTGTCGTTGGTATAACCTGTTTTCCAGGATCGCAAAACCCAGAGCTGATGATTATTTCAAATCCATCAATGTCAAGGCGGCGTACCAGACCAACAAGCCTTTTATTTTGGCAAATCAAGCAACACAGATATTTTTCTTGGAAGACACATTTACATGTAGCGATGACTGGAGAGTATTGCAAAGGTTTGAGCAGAGGAATTTGTTTAATGAAGTTGCACAACAAGATGATGCTTACACTGCTCCTGATGTACAAGATAACATAGATGTTCCTAATATCTTTGAGAACCATCACGTCAATGACGTCGGCGAAAAGATTGCCTGTCGTGCTATGGACATACAAGAGTTGATCAAGAAGAAGCCAACGTTCGAGGACGTTGAGGACGAAGAAGAAGATGACACCATGGGGAATTATGATTCAGACTGATACACATGGCGAAGATGTTGACGCTGCTACTGCGGATGATGATTACATTGCTTTTGTCGTATTTTCCTGTCAGAAGACGTTTTTTATCTACTATGTGAAATTGTGTTTGCTATGACAACTGAAACCTGATGAACATGTTGTTTAGTATTTTTCTATGAGAACATCACTTGTTATGTATGCTGATTTGTGTTTGGTGATTGTATGACAACTAAAACATGATGACATTGTTGTTTAGTTGTACTCATATTTGGCTGTGAAACTTGAATTTGATGACATAGTTTGCTGTTGGACTGCAATTAGCTCGACATCTTCGAATGAGAACAAAGCTGACCCGACAGGGCCTCTGCTATTTATTTATTTATATGAGCAAAAGGGGATACCCCCTGATTTCCATTAATAGAAATCATTAGATGTTCACAACACTATGCCCAGCCTTCTACATAGGTTTCATTCATTACTAGTTTCAGCAAAATGCTCATGTCGTAGCCACTGAATACATCACGAGTGCTACATACACTGCACATAAAGAGACAATCATCCTACAGAGCACATCGATTTTGCCCATTATCTTCACAAGCTCTTTCATCTCCTCATTCCTGTCAAGGCCGTTCAGCAGCTGTTGCTTGGCCATGATCAGAGGAACTGCATCTTCAACCTTCTGCTCTGCATCTTCCTCTTCTGTCGTTCCTTCAGTTATTTGTCCAACACCCCAACCTGCTGGTATTGGGATTCCTCGGCTAACCAAATAATCAGCGTAGTTGCATTCCCCCACATCAGCAACTTCCCAGAAATACAAATCACACGAATCTTCCCTTTTCTGCGCGAATCAAATTGGAAGATCATCAACCAAACTATTAAAAAAATCAGCAACTGAAAGCAGCAGAACAACACTTAAACATATTATTACCCCATGATTCGGGCATTTGTAGAAGACTCGGCCAGGGTTGCAGATTGTGGTTGAGACGCGACGGATGACTCTGCGTGATTTGCAGCAGTGGCACCACACCAACGGCAGCGGGTTGCGATGAGCAATCGGCTGCGGTGCGCGTGCCGGCGGGGGTGTGATGAGACCCACAGGCGATGGTACGGGTGGCGACTTGGCGCATATCTGGTTGTTGCCTGCTGAAGAGCAGGTGGACGAGCAGCCAACGGACATGGTTGCTGCGGCCAGAGCTTCTGATGCTAGGCAGAGTAAGTAGGGAAGAGGAGAAGCGAACGTTGGATATGTCAGTTTCATTACTTGCAGAGTAGCATAGCACCATATATAGTCATAGTATAGGTTTGGATTCGAACCAGCTACAGGAGCACGTCTTTCTTTTTTCTAAAACTCGGCAACGTCTGTTTACTGGTACACTAGCTTGTTCTGTATGCCATCCCAAGTCTTTGATTCTCTTTCCCTTTTTGCGAGGAAGGATGGAGGAAAAAATTGAGAGTTCCTGGGACTCGAACCCAAGACCTCTCGGTTGAAAACCAAGGTTGCTAGTCACTTACGTGGCGAACATTCCCTGTGAGGAGGACGGCAGACGAACGCATTTTCCTCGCAGTTTTCTTCCTATATATAAAAAAGTATGCTACTTGGTGTCCGCTTAGTCAACAAACGATTGTGCCAACCTTGTCCGTTGGATTGACATTCAATGTCTGTCGCGTTTCTTCAGTCTCTTCTTCCTTGATCCGCCAAAGCCAAACCAGCGCCAGCGGGACCGCCTGCTCCCGCCTCCCATGACTGGCTGTGATCTTCCCCGGCTCCTGTTTGTTCCCGTCCGAGGCCTCACCATCGTCCTCCGCCTTGGTTCGCTCGCCACGGCGCCGCCCTCCGGTGTTGTCAACATGGTCAACAACCGAGAGGAATAAGGAGATGACTGTACATGGTGAGGATGACAGTAGGGACCCAGCAGCGCGCGCAGTAATTTTTTTTTCGGGATGGAGAAGGGTATCAACTGGGTTGTGCGGGACCCGTGGACCTTCTAGCCCAGGATTTTATTTTATATGTTTAGCACATGACCAGCCCAGTTTGTTTTTTTCCTTTCTAAAAATGGCTAGCCAGCTATTTTGTTTTTTGCAGAATAACCAACGTAGGCCTACTTGCTTTTCTACGCCCCGCTGGGCTGGAAATCTTTCAAGACGAGGAGGGATGCATTTTGCCCAGAAAATGGGCTATAAGTAATAATAAATGGGCTGTAAAATGAAAAAATACAGCAAACGGGCAATTAGTTCCAAAATACTATTTTCTTTCGGATTTTGATATTTTAAATTTCATTGTTTTTGTGTGGGTAAAATTTCATTGAATTTAAATTAAGGTATATTTATATTTAAAATTAATTTGAATATGGCTAGAAATTTCGGGCTGTATGCTGTTTGGGACAGATTTGGAGGCTGACTTGTGGGTCTACTAGGTTGACGTGTACTTTGGCTTTGTCAACTTAGTCCACAAACGATTCTAGGAGCAGTGACCATTGGATGTTAATCCAATGGTCGTGCTGCTTCTTCAATATCTGATCTTCTTGCTCCAGCCGCCCAAACCAGCTCCGGTGGGACTGCCTGCTCCCGCCTCCCGTGGCCGGCTGTGCTACCGCATAGGCCGCACCGCCCCACCCTACTTCATTGCTGGCCAGGCCATTCCTCTACTCACCCACACCTCCTGTTATTTTCCGGTGACGGCAGCCGGACCAGTAAACCCTCGTACTCCCCACAGCGTGGGCAACCATTGCCGAGTCTTCCCCGGCTCCGTGTCGTTCCCTTCCTAGGCCTCGCCGTCGTCCACCGCCATGGTGCTCTCGGCGCGGCCTGTTCAACGTGGTCAACGAACGACATCCATCGGCCATGGACTGTATGCGCAAAATAATGATTCCTCCACCTGACAGTTGGGACCCACCGGAAGGGCCTCTGTATTTTGCGAAAAAAAAATTCCCCCCACTGACATGTCGGACCCACCAGCTATATCTTCACACGCAAGGAAGTGCCTCCTTATTACGCACAAAAAAATGAATACCCCCTGCTAGCTGGGACCCACCATAGTGGGAGGATGACTTGTGGGCCAACTAAGTTGACGGGGACGGAGGGCTTTGTCAACTTAGTCAATATGAATGATTCTAGCTCTAGTGACCGTACGATGTCCATCCAACGATCGTACTGCTTATTCAACCTCTGGTCTTCTTGCTCCAGCCGCCCAAAGCAGCGCCGCTCATGCCGCATGCTCCTGCCTCCTGTGGCCGGCTGTGCTGCCGCGGAGGCCTCACCCCCCTACTATTCCCACCGCTGGCCAGGCCCTGCGGCGACGGCAGCCTCACACCGCAGCCGAACCAGTGAACCCTCGTACTCCTCTTCGTGCAGGCTTCCACTGCCGCGTCTTCCCCGGCTTTGCGTCGTCCCCTTCCTAGGCCTCGCCGTCGTCCACTGCCGTGGTGCTCTCGGCGCGGCCTGGTCAACGTGGTCAAGGAACGACTTCCATCGGACGTGGACTGTACGTGGAGAGGCTGACAGCTAGGTCCACGGCCGCAGCAAGGAAGTGCCTCCTTATTACGCGGAAAATAATGATTCCTCCACCTGACAACTGGGACCCACCGAACGGGCCACTGTATTTCGCGAAAAAAATGTTTTCCCCTGACTGCTGGGACCCACCAGCTACATCTTCGCACGCAAGGAAGTGCGTCCGGGCAAAAAAACGATTCGCCCCCCTAACTGCTGGGACCCACCAGCTACATCTTCGCAGGCAAGGAAGTGCCTGACAGTCGGGACCCACCTGGTCGAAGCGTACGTATCGTTGTCATTCTGGTCGCGAACGTGTACGTACATATATACTAGTGGATGTAGAGGCGCGCACGTGTCGTAGTAGAGGCGTGTACGTGTCGTAGTAGAGGTGCGCACGTAGCATGTACACGTACGTACAATGGCCAGGGTGCAAGAAAGAAAATACGGCAACGTATGTGTACATACGAGCGGGGTCTCGAACACTTACTCGCGCATATGTACGGCCAGGGCTCGTGTACATGGCTGGGTCGGAACGGAGAAACATCGCCATTGTCGTGTTCATGGGGAGGCAACGGAATGCGTCATGTTCATGGGGAGGCAACGGAATGCGTCGTGTTTATCTGGAGGCAACGGAACGCGTGGGAGCCAACCGTCTGGGTCGGAACGGAATGCGTGGTCGTGTTCATCGGGAGGGCTTGGACGGAACAGGCGATGGAAACGAGGCCTGGCGTACCGCACAACGGAGGAAACAGACCTCCTATGTTCAGAACAGTGTCCTGTTGATTGGGAGGGGTCTGGCGTACCGCAAAATGGAGGAAACAGACCTCCTACGGTCGAAACGGGGGTCCTGTTGATCGGGAGGGGTGTGGCGTACCACAAAACGGACGAAACTGACCTCCTACGGTCGAAACGGGGGTCCTGATGATCGGGAGGGGTGTGGCGTACCGCAAAACAGACGAAACAGACCTCCTA
>NC_041388.1:431893976-431898799 GCF_002162155.2 Triticum dicoccoides
TCAGTTAGTAGAAGTAGCGAAGGAATCACTCGATCGGGTTCAGTTAACAGCCATCGATCGATCGATCGGGTTAAGTAACGCGTAGCCTGCAGTGCAATTGCTCGGGTTCAGTTAGAGCCCAACGCCTCGCTCGGGTTCAGTTAGAGCCAATGCCTCGCACACACGCGCGTACATGTATGAGAGAAACGCGCATCGCTCAACCCCCAACCTCCCACCGTAACCGGGAACTCCCCGAAATTTTCCTCCCCCTCGCTTCTACCATGGTTTTTTCGTCATGGACGGCCCAAAGAATGTCATGCAGCTGCGTCTCCGGCCCGCCCAGGACGAAAAGCCCATTTTCTATCATCATTTTTTGTCATAGAAGTAGGAGCCCACCACATCTATGATGATACCGGGTTTTGTCACAATTATCGTCATAGAAGTGTCATATGTATGATAGAAAAAAAATCGTTCAGCCCAAAATGTCACGGATGTGTCTTTTTTTGTAGTGTTAATTTCTTCTATCGCATGCACCTTTTTATTAATAGATCTTTCAGTATGCCATTGAGAATAATTAACCATAATATTATCTAGGAGTTTAGTAGCTTCTCCTAAAGTGATTTCCATAAAAGTGCCTCCCGCGGCCGAATCTAAAAGATTTCTAGAAGCAAATTCAATCCGGCATAAATTTTTTGTATAATCATCCACAAATTTAAACCATGAGTAGGGCAATTACGTATCATTAGTTTCATTCTCTCCCAAGCTTGTGCAACCTGTTCATGAACAAGTTGCTTAAAATTCATAATATCGTTTCAAAGAGAGATGATCTTAGCGGGAGGAAAATACTTAGAGATAAAAGCATCTTTGCACTTGTTCCATGAATCAATACTATTTTTAGGCAAAGACGAAAACCAAGCTTTAGCACGATCTCTAAGCAAAAAGGGAAATAGCTTCAATTTAACAATATCGTTATCCACATCTTTCTTGTTTTGCATATCACACAAATCAACGAAGCTATTTAGATGGGTAGCGGCATCTTCACTAGGAAGGCCGAAAAATGGAGCTTTCATGACAAGATTCAGCAAAGCAGTATTAGTTTCACAAGATTCAGCATCGGTAAGAGGAGCAATCGGAGTGCTAATAAAATCATTATTGTTGGTATTGGTGAAGTCACACAATTTAGTGTTATCTTGAGCCATCGTGACAAGCAAGCAAACTAACACACAAGCAAACAAAAAGCAAGCGGGCAAAAGAGGCAAATAGAGAAAGAGAGGGAGGATAGAGAGAGAGGGCGAATAAAACGGCAAGGGTGAAGTGGGGGGAGGAAAACGAGAGGCAAATGGCAAATAATGTAATGCGGGAGATAAGGGTATGTGATGGGTACTTGGTATATTGACTTTTGCTTAGACCTCCCCGGCAACGGCGCCAGAAATGGATCATTGTCGGGAGTCAAATCTTGACTTGCGCGAACCTCCCCGGCAACGGCGCCAGAAATCCTTCTTGCTACCTCTTGAGCATTGTGTTGGTTTTCCCTGAAGAGGAAGGGATGATGCAGCAAAGTAGCGTAAGTATTTCCCTCAGTTTTTGAGAACCAAGGTATCAATCTAGTAGGAGTCTACGCGCGAGTCCCTCACACCTGGACAAAACAAATAAATCCTCGCAACCAACGCGATAAGGGGTTGTCAATCCCTACACGGCCACTTACGAGAGTAAGATCTGATAGATATGATAAGATAATATTTTTGGTATTTTTGTGATAAATATACAAAGTAAAATAAAAGCAAAGGAAATAACTAAGTATTGGGAGATTAATATGATGAAGATAGACCCGGGGGCCATAGGTTTCACTAGTGGCTTCTCTCGAGAGCATAAGTATTCTACGGTGGGCGAACAAATTACTGTTGAGCAATTGAAAAAATTGACCATAGTTATGAGAATGTCTAGGTATGATCATGTATATAGGCATCACGTTCGAGACAAGTAGACCAACTCCTGCCTGCATCTACTACTATTACTCCACTCATCGACCGCTATCCAGCATGCATCTAGAGTATTAAGTTAATGAAAACAGAGTAACGCCTTAAGCAAGATGACATGATGTAGAGGGATAAACTCATGCAATATGATGAAAACCCCATCTTGTTATCCTCGATGGCAACAATACAATACGTGCCTTGCTGCCCCTACTGTCACTGGGATTGAGCACCGCAAGATTGAACCCAAAGCTAAGCACTTCTCCCATTGCAAGAAAGATCAATCTAGTAGGCCAAACCAAACTGATAATTCGAAGAGACTTGCAAAGATAACCAATCATACATAAAAGAATTCAGAGAAGATTCAAATATTGTTCATAGATAGACTTGATCTTAAACCCACAATTCATCAGTCTCAACAAACACACTGCAAAAACAAGATTACATCGAATAGATCTCCACAAGAGAGGGGGAGAACATTGTATTGAGATCCAAAAAGAGAGAAGAAGCCATCTAGCTACTAACTATGGACCCGTAGGTCTGAGGTGAACTACTCACACTTCATCGGAGGGGCTATGGTGATGATGTAGAAGCCCTCTGTGATCGATGCCCCCTCTGGCGGAGCTCCGGAATAGGCCCCAAGATGGGATCTCGTGGATATAGAAAGTTGCGGTGGTGGAATTAGGGTTTTGTCTCCGTATCTGATCATTTGGGGGTACGTAGGTATATATAGGAGGAAGGAGTACGTCGGCGGAGCAACAGGGGGCCCGCGAGGGTGGAGGGCGCACCTGGGGGGTAGGCGCGCCCCCTACCTCGTGGCCTCCTCCTTTGTGTCTTGACATAGGGTCCAAGTCTCCTGGATGTTGTTCATTGAGAAAATCACGTTCCCGAAGGTTTCATTCCGTTTGGACTCCATTTGATATACCTTTTCTTCGAAACCCTAAAATAGGTAAAAAAACAGCAATTCTGGGTTGGGCCTCCGGTTAATAGGTTAGTCCCAAAAATAATATAAAAGTGGATAATAAAGCCCAATAATGTCCAAAACAGTAGATAATATAGCATGGAGCAATCAAAAATTATAGATACGTTGGAGACGTATCAGCGCCGGCGCAAGCATCTTCACCAGACGCGGGATGACCGGTTCTTCGGGCAGCGGGGCCGGACACTGGATCCGCTTCACCCTCTCCATCTAGTCCTGAAAAGGAAATGATAAACTCACACATCATCCTCGAAAAAATTAAGTTGGGGATACATAAAAAATAGCATACCTCACTGGCGGGGTGTTTACAATCGTGACCACGGTCTGAATCTGTGGCTGGTGGCTTCTTGTTGCCCTTAAAGAGCAGCTTCCAGGCATCTTCGTCGGTGGTTTCGAAGAGCATCACCAGGGTTTGATGCTTCTTCGGATTTAAATCCCACAGAGGGTGACTTCTGCGCTGGCAAGGGAGAATCCAGCAAACTAGCATCACCTGGATTACATCGACGAGCTTGACATCCTTGGCTATCATGCTCTGGATGCGCGTCTGCAATGCTATCAGCTCATCAGGTGAGCACCAGTCCGGACTCTTCTCAGCCCAGGAGGTGAGTCGCATGGGAGCACCGAAGCGGAATTCGGCAGTCGCGGCCCAGGTGGTGCCGCGGGGTTCTGTGATGTAGAACCATTGTCTCTGCCACTCCTTTACTGTCTCCACAAAAGTGCCTTTCGGCCAGTAGACGTTGGGTAGCTTGCTCACCATGGCTCCTCCGCACTCCGCGTGCTGGCCATCCACCACCTTCGGCTTCACATTGAAGACTTTGAGCCACAGCCTGAAGTGGGGATGGATACGGAGGGAGGCCTCACACACGACTATGAAAGTCGAGATGTTAAGGAAGGAATTCGGGGACAGATCATGGAAATCTATCCCGTAATAATACATCAACGCGCGGACGAAAGGGTGGAGTGGAAACCCTAGCCCGCGGAAGAAATGGGGGATGAACACTACCCTCTCTGTGGTCTTTGGCGTGGGGACGACTTGTCCCTCGGTCGGCAGCCGGTGAGTGATCTCATTTGCCAAGTATCCGGCTGCCCGAAGCTCAGTAATGTCCTCCTCCTTGACGGAGGAGACCATCCACTTGCCTTGACCTCCGAATCCGGACATGGCCACTTGAGTGGAAAGGAGATGAGAACTTGGGCGCTGGAGCTCGAGATTGGAAAGGCGGAGACAGAGAGAGGGCATGAGAGAGGAAGAGGGAATCCTTATCCCCTTATAAAGGCAGTGAATATTAAATGCCTCATCACTCGCCTTAAGATTCACCTATTCCCAAGGGCTGTATAAACGGCACGGTTGGGTTACCCATGCCCGCATTGATGAGAATCCCGCAATAAGGGGACACGATCTCTGCTTTGACAAGACATGCCAATGGCAACCGCGTCTCGGGACGTGGGGCGTCGAAACATGAAAGCGGTTCGGAATTGTGACCGGGCACACGTGATGTCATGTTGTAAAAAGCCGTTAGCAGATTAGACTCGTGTAAAAATATATTCTCTCCGCGGTTATGTATGGTGTGTGTGTGTGTGTGACAGGTCCGGATACTATCACGCATACGAAGACTATCTTGAAGTTCGGATAGAAGGGAACCCGCCTTGCAATGCCGAAGACAATCTGTGCGTCGGACTCCTCGTCATTGAAGCCAGGTTCAGGGGCTACTGAGGGAGTCTTGGACTAAGGGGTCCTCGGGCATCCGTCCTATTATCCATGGGCCGGATTGATGGGCTGTGAAGACATGAAGGACGAAGACTGTACCTGTGTCCGGATTGGACTCTCCTTGGCGTGGGAGGCAAGCTTGGCGACCAACTATGAAGATTCCTTCTTATGTAACCGACTCTATGTA
>NC_041388.1:431899098-431925971 GCF_002162155.2 Triticum dicoccoides
CGGTGTCTATATAAACCAGAGGGGTTAGTCCGGAAAGGACACTCATTACCATAGTCATACAGGCTAGGCTTCTAGGGTTTAGCCATTGTGATCTCATGGTAGATCAACTCTTGTAATACCCATATTCATCAAGATCAATCAAGCAGGAAGTAGGGTATTACATCCATAGAGAGGGCCCGAACCTGGGTAAAACATTGTGTCCCCCGTCTCCTGTTACCATCGATCCTAGACGCACAGTTCGGGACCCCCTGAGGGAGTCCTGGGCTAAGGGGTCCTCGGGCGTCCGGCCAGTTATCCATGGGCCGGACTGATGTGCTATGAAGACATGAAGGCCGAAGAGTGTACCTGTGTCCGGATTGGACTCTCCTTGGGGTGGAAGGCAAGCTTGGCGACCGACTATGAAGATTCCTTCTTATGTAACCGACTCTATGTAAACCCTAGATCCCCTCGGTGTCTATATAAACCGGAGGGGTTAGTCCGGAAAGGATAAATTCATTACCATAGTCATACAGGCTAGGCTTCTAGGGTTTAGCCATTACGATGTCGTGGTACATCCACTCTTGTAACACTCATATTCATCAAGATCAATCAAGCAGGACGTAGGGTATAACCTCCATAGAGAGGGCCCGAACCTGGGTAAACATCGTGTCCCTCGTCTCCTGTTACCATCGATCCTAGACACACAGTTCGGGACCTCCTACCCAAGATCCGCCGGTTTGACATCGACATTGGTGCTTTCATTGAGAGTTCCATTGTGCCATCAACGAAAGGTTCGATGGCCCCTTCAATCGTCTATAGTGACGCTGTCCAAGAAGAAACCTTCCTCCCCGGACAGATTTTCGTGTTCGGCGACTTCGTACTGCAGGCCAACTCACTTGGCCATCTGGAGCAGATCGATAGCTACGCCCCTGGCCACCAGGTCTGATTTGGAAGCTTGAACTACATCGCGGATATCCATGGAGACTTGATCTTCAATGGATTTGAGACCGCAGCGATCGCTCCTCCTCACCTTGATGAACATGACTTAAATCTGTCACCGGATCACATCTGCAACGGCCTTAGAACCAGAGCAGATCATGCCATCCGAGGCCATAGAGTCCGTGGCGTTGGAGCCGCACACGGACTTTGCACCCCGTAATATTTGCGTCAATGGAACTCCGAACTCGTCTCCAGCTATAAGTCCTGGACCGGGTACGCCTGCGGACACCGAGCTGGATCGGTTATCGATTCTCAAATTTAGCATCACAGACATCTTCCAACACTCACCTTTGGGTGATGTGCTAAACTCTTTAAAGAACTTGTCCTTGGAGAAGGACTCACGGACGAACTATGTTCGGTTCGAGCCAGAGGTTGATGATGGGAAATTTCGCTTCCCACCCGCCACCCACTTCATAGCCACTGTCGATGACTTAACCGACATGCTTGATTACGGCTCCGAAGACATCGATGGTATGGACGACGGTGCCGACATGGAGCAAGGCCAAGACCCGCTGTTCACTGGACGTTGGACGGCCACCTCTTCGTATGATATGTACATGGTCAACACACCTAAAAAAGCTAGCGACGATGAAAAAGGAGATCCAGTTGCGAATAAACCTTCTGAGACACAATCCAAGCGCTGGTGCCCTAAACGCCGCTCTAAGCCTCATCGCTCAAATGATGGCAACACTGGCACCGGAGAAAATAGTACTCCGGGCGACGCCGAAAACAATGAAGACCCTGTCGGGGTGATACGTCCATTTTGCATCATGCTTTTATATCAATATGTATTGCATTATGGGCTATTATTACACATTATGTCACAATACTTATGCCTATTCTCTCTTATTTTACAAGGTTTACATAAAGAGGGAGAATGCCGGCAGCTGGGATTCTGGCTGGAAAAGGAGCAAATATTACAGACCTATTCTGCACAGCTCCAAAAGTCCTGAAACTTCACGGATGATGTTTTCCAAATATATAAAAAAACATTGAGCGCAAGAACTTCACCAGGGGGGCCACACCCTGCCCACGAGGGTGGGGGCACGCCCTACCCCCTGGGCGTGCCCCCCTACCTCGTGGGCCCCCTGGTGGCCCTCCAGTGAACATCTTCTGCTATATGGACTCTTTAGATGGGAAAAATCATAAGCCATCTTCTTAGATGAAACTCCGCCGCCATGAGGCGGAACCTTGGCGAAGCCAATCTAGGGTTCTGACGGGGCTGTTCTGCCGGGGAAACTTCCCTCCCGGAGGGGGAAATCATCGCCATCGTCATCACCAACGCTCCTCTCATCGGGAGAGTGCAATCTCCATCAACATCTTCATCAGCACCATCTCATCTCAAAACCCTAGTTCATCTCTTGTATCCAATTCTTGTCTCCAAGTCCGGGATTGGTGCTAGTAGGTTGCTAGTAGTGTTAATTATTCCTTGTAGTAGATGCTATTTGGTTTAATTTGTGGAATATCATATGTTCAGATCCTATATGCACATTAATACCCCTCTGATTATGAACATGTTTATGCTTTGTGAGTAGTTACTTTTGTTCCTGAGGACATGGGAGAAGTCTTGCTATTAGTAGTCATGTGAATTTGGTATTCGTTCGATATTTTGATGAGATGTATGTTGTCTCTCCTCTAGTGGTGTTATGTGAACGTCGACTACATGACACTTCACCATTGTTTGGGCCTAGAGAAAGGCATTGGGAAGTAATAAGTAGATGATGGGTTGCTAGAGTGACAGAAGCTTAAACCCTAGTTTATGCGTTGCTTCGTAAGGGGCTGATTTGGATCCATATGTTTCATGCTATGGTTAGGTTTACCTTAATACTTTTGTTGTATTTGCAGATGCTTGCAATAGAGGTTAATCATAAGTGGGATGCTTGTCCAAGTAAGGGCAGCACCCAAGCACCGGTCCACCCACATACCAAATTATCAAAGTACTGAACGTGAATCATATGAGCGTGATGAAAACTAGCTTGACGATATTCCCATGTGTCCTCGGGAGCGCTTTACATCATATAAGAGTTTGTCCAGGCTTGTCCTTTGCTACAAAAAGGATTGGGCCACCTTGCTGCACTTTATTTACTTTTGTTACTTGTTGCTCGTTACAAATTATCCTATCACAAAACTATCTATTACCACTTATTTCAGTACTTGCAGAGAATACCTTGCTGGAAACTGCTTATCATTTCCTTCTGCTCCTCGTTGGGTTCGACACTCTTACTTATCGAAAGGACTACGATAGATCCCCTATACTTGTGGGTCATCAAGACTCTTTTCTGGCGCCGTTGCCGGGGAGTAAAGCGCCTTTGGTAGGTGGAATTTGGTAAGGAAAAATTTATATAGTGTGCTGAAATTTACTGTCACTTGTTACTATGGAAAGTAATCCTCTGAGGGGCTTGTTCGGGGTATCTTCACCCCGACCAGTAGAGCAAAGAGTTGCTCCTCAACCTACTGAACCTATTAAAAATGAAAATTCTTGCTTTGAAATTCCTTTGGGTATGGTAGAAAAACTGCTAGCTAATCCTTTTTTGGGAGATGGAACAAAACATCCTGATGAGCATCTAATATATGTGGATGAAGTTTGTGGATTCTTTAAGCTTGCAGGTGTACCCGGAGATGTTGTTAAGAAGAAGGTCTTCCCTTTATCTTTGAGGGGAGATGCATCGACATGGTACAGGCTATGTGATGATATGGAGTCTTGGAATTACAAACGATTGAAATTGGAATTTCATCAAAAGTTTTATCCTATGCATATTGTTCATCGTGATCGAAATTATATATATAATTTTTGGCCTCGCGAAGGAGAAAGCATCGCTCAAGCTTGGGGGAGGCTTAAATCAATGTTATATTCATGCCTCAATCATGAGCTCTCAAGAGAAATGATTATTCAAAAAATTTATGCTCGGCTTTCTAATAACAATCGCACCATGCTTGATACTTCTTGTGCTGGCTCTTTTATGATGAAGACTATTGAATTCAAATGGGATTTATTGGAAAGAATTAAACGCAACTCCGAAGATTGGGACCTCGACAATGGTAAGGAGTCAGGTATGACACCTAGTTTTGATTGTGTTAAATCTTTTATGGATACCGATATTTTTCGTAAATTTAGCACTAAATATGGACTTGACTCTGAGATAGTAGCTTCTTTCTATGAATCTTTTGCTGCTTATGTTGATCTCCCCAAGGAGAAGTGGTTTAAATATCATCCTCCCATAGAAGTAAAAGTAGCTGCACCTATTAAAGTTGAAGAAAATACTATTACTTATAATGATCCTATTGTTCCTACTTCTTATGTTGAGAAACCACCTTTCCCTGTTAGGATAAAGGATCATGCTAAAGCTTCAACTGTGGTTCATAAAAGCAATATTAAAACATATACACCTCCTGATCAAGTTAAAGTTGAACCTAATATTGCTATTGTTAAAGATCTCTTGTCTGATAATATAGATGGGCATGTTATTTGTTTCTGTGATGAAACTGCTAGAATTGCTAAACCCCGTGATACAGATAAGCCTAGACCTGTGGTAGGTATGCCTGTTATTTCTGTTAAAATAGGATATCATTGTTATCATGGCTTATGTGATATGGGTGCTAGTGCTAGTGCAATACCTATTGACTTATACAAAGAAATTATGCATGACATTGCACCTGTTGAGTTAGAAGATATTGATGTCACAATTAAACTTGCTAATAGAGATACTATTTCACCAATGGGAATTGTTAGACATGTTGAAGTCTTGTGTGGGAAAACTAAATATCCTACTGATTTTCTTGTTCTTGGTTCCCCACAAGATAGTTTTTGTCCCATTATATTTGGTAGACCCTTCTTAAATACTGTTAATGCTACCATAGATTGCAAAAGAGATGTTGTTACTGTCGGTTTAGATGATATGACTCATGAATTTAATTTCTCTAAATTTAGTAGACAACACCGTGAAGAAGAATTACCTAGTAAGGATGAAATTATTGGTCTTGCTTCTATTGCCGTACCTCCTAGTGATCCTTTAGAACAATATTTGCTAGACCATGAAAATGATATGTTTATGAATGAAAGAAGGGAATTAGATGAAGTATTCTTTAAACAGGAACCTATTCTGAAAAACAATTTACCTGTTGAAATCCTAGGGGATCCTCCTCCACCCAAGGGTGATCCCGTGTTTGAGCTTAAGCCTTTACCGGATACTCTTAAATATGCTTATCTTGATGAGAAAAAGATATATCATGTTATTATTAGTGCTAACCTTTCAGAACATGAAGAAGAGAGATTATTGAAAATTCTGAAGAAGCATCGTGCTGCTATTGGGTATACTCTTGATGATCTTAAGGGCATTAGTCCCACTCTATGCCAACATAAAATTAATTTGGAAGAAGATGCTAAACCAGTTCTTGATCATAAACGTCGTCTGAATCCTAAAATGAAAGAAGTGGTAAGAAAGGAGATACTAAAGCTCCTTGAGGCAGGTATAATCTACCCGTTGCTGATAGTCAGTGGGTAAGCCCTGTCCATTGTGTCCCTAAGAAGGGAGGTATTACTGTTGTTCCTAATGACAAAGATGAATTGATTCCTCAAAGAATTATTACTGGTTATAGGATGGTAATTGATTTCCGCAAACTAAATAAGGCTACTAAAAAGGATCATTACCCCTTACCTTTTATCGATCAAATGCTACAAAGATTATCCAAACATACACATTTTTGCTTTCTAGATGGTTATTCTAGTTTCTCTCAAATACCCGTGTCAGCCTAAGATCAATCAAATACTACTTTTACATGCCCTTTTGGTACTTTTTCTTATAGATGTATGCCTTTTGGTTTATGTAATGCACCTGCTACCTTTCAAAGATGCATTATGGCTATATTCTCTGACTTTTGTGAAAAGATTTGTGAGGTTTTCATGGATGACTTTTCTATTTATGGATCTTCTTTTGATGATTGCTTGAGCAACCTTGATCGAGTTTTGCGGAGATGTGAAGAAACTAATCTTGTCTTGAATTGGGAAAAGTGCCACTTTATGGTTAATGAAGGTATTGTCTTGGGGCATAAAGTTTCTGATAGAGGTATTGAAGTTGATAAAGCCAAGGTTGATGCTATTGAAAAGATGTCATGTCCCAAGGCCATCAAAGGTATAAGAAGTTTCCTTGATCATGCCGGGTTTTATAGGAGGTTCATTAAGGACTTCTCAAAAATCTCTCGGCCTCTGACTAATTTATTACAAAAAGATATACCATTTGTCTTTGATGATGATTGTGTAGAAGCATTTGAAATACTTAAGAAAACATTGATCTCTGCACCTATTGTTCAGCCACCTGATTGGAATTTACCCTTTGAAATTATGTGTGATGCTAGTGATTATGCTGTAGGTGTTGTTCTAGGACAAAGAGTTGATAAGAAACTAAATGTTATTCAATATGCTAGTAAAACTCTAAACAATGCTCAAAGAAATTATGCTACTACTGAAAAAGAATTCTTAGTAGTTGTATTTGCCTGTGATAAGTTTAGACCTTATATTTTTGATTCTAAAGTAACTATTCACACTGATCATGCTGCTATTAAATATCTTATGGAAAAGAAAGATGCTAAACCTAGACTTATTAGATGGGTTCTCTTGCTTCAAGAATTTGATTTGCATATTGTTGATAGAAAAGGAGCCGAGAACCCCGTTGCAGACAACTTGTCTAGGTTAGAAAATGTGCTTGATGACCCACTACCTATTGATGATAGCTTTCTTGATGAGCAATTAAATGTCATAAATGCTTCTCATACTGCTGCATGGTATGCTGATTATGCTAATTACATTGTTGCTAAGTTTATACCACCTAGTTTCACATACTAGCAAAAGAAAAGGTTCTTCTATGATTTGAGGCATTACTTTTGGGATGACCCACATCTTTATAAAGAAGGAGTAGATGGTGTTATTAGACATTGTGTACCTGAGCATGAACAGGAACAGATCCTACGCAAGTGTCACTCCGAAGCTTATGGAGGGCACCATGCTGGAGATAGAACTGCACATAAGGTACTACAATCTGGTTTTTATTGGCCTACCCTCTTCAAGGATGCCTGTAAGTTTGTCTTATCTTGTGATGAATGACAAAGAATTGGTAATATTAGTAGACGTCAAGAAATGCCTATGAATTATTCACTTGTTATTGAACCATTTGATGTTTGGTGCTTTGACTATATGGGACCTTTTCCTTCCTCTAATGGTTATACACATATTTTAGTTGTCGTTGATTACGTTACTAAGTGGGTAGAAGATATTCCAACTAGTAGTGCTGATCATAACACTTCTATTAAAATGCTTAAAGAAGTTATCTTTCCAAGGTTTGGAGTCCCTAGATATTTAATGACTGGTGGTGGTTCACATTTTATTCATGGTGCTTTCCGTAAAATGCTTGCTAAATATGATGTTAATCATATAATTGCATACCCTTATCACCCTTAGTCTAGTGGTCAAGTAGAATTGAGTAATAGAGAACTCAAATTAATTTTGCAAAAGACTGTTAATAGGTCCAGAAAGAATTGGTCCAAGAAACTTGATGATGCACTATGGGACTATAGAACTGCATATAAAAATCCTATGGGTATGTCTCCATATAAAATGGTCTATGGAAAATCATGTCACTTACCTCTCGAACTAGAACACAAGGCTTATTGGGCTATTAAAGAACTTAATTATGACTTTAAAATTGCCGGTGAGAAGAGGTTATTTGATATTAACTCACTTGATGAATGGAGAACCCAAGCCTATGAAAATGCCAAGTTGTTTAAAGAAAAAGTTAAAAGGTGGCATGATAAAAGGATACAAAAGCGTGAGTTTAATGTAGGTGATTATGTATTGCTATACAACTCTCGTTTAAGATTTTTTGCATGAAAACTTCTCTCTAAATGGGAAGGTCCTTACGTTATCGAAGAGGTCTACCGTTCCGGTGCCATAAAAAACAACAACTTCGAAGGCACAAATCTGAAGGTGGTAAATGGTTAAAGAATCAAACATTATATCTCAAGTAATCCCATAAATGTTGAAACCAATATTATTGAAACCATAACCCCGGAGGAATACATAAGGAACACTTTTCGGAACGTCCCAGACTCCAAAAAGGAATAGGTATGTGGTACGGTAAGTAAATCAACTCCAAAACAGTTTTTAAGGCAATAATTCTCCGTTTTGGAATATTTAGAAAAATAGAAAAATAAGCAGCAGTCCGGAAAGGACACGAGGGCTCCACGAGGGTGGAGGGCGCACCCTACCCCCTTGGGCGCGCCTCCATACCTCGTGGGCACCTCGTGTGCTCTCCGGACTCCATTTTCTTATAGAACACGTATTTTGGTCGGTAAAAATTCATTATATAATCTCCCGGGGGTTTTGACTCCCGTATCACGCAAATATCTCTTGTCTTTGTTTTGATCTATCCTCCTGCAGACAAAGCAACATGTCATCCCAGGATTCGGAAGGAGAAAGCTATGTGGCTGATTACCTCGCAGATCCTAAAGTCTATGGGAATGTGGAGCACTGTGGTTGGACTACGAAAGAAGAATAGGACTATGAACCCAAGGGAAAGGAGGAGACGAGCTCAGAATATGAAGTCCCACTACCTCGACCTGGGGACATGCATGTGGAGTTCAAAAGGTCAAGCCTCCCGGATAGGGTAAAGAAACCTAAGATTGAGTTTATCCCTTTCCGCCTCTTGCGGGAGAACAAGCAGGAACTATGCAAAAAAGATACTGAGCTTAGAGCAGGAGATCGAGGACCTAAGGGACCAAAATTTTGTCCTCAAACGCAAATTAAGGAAGAAGCCGACACCATCAACAAAATCACCACCATCTCCTCCAACAAAGAAGAATTGAGTATCTGGTATGGGCACCCCACTTGGCAACTGCCAAGCTTGGGGGAGTGCCCCGGTATCGTATCACCACCACTTTTATCTTTACCGTTTTTATTAGTTCGATCCTTTTGGTAATATTTTGATCTAGTAGAATAAATTTTTTTAGTATGAGCTAGTTGTGAGTTTTGCTTTATGATCCTTCTATGTAATTGAGTCCGTGAGCTATATAATAAAGATTAGTGTTGAGTCAAGGGCTTGCTTATTTTTGCCATGATCCCAAGTGAATAAAAGAAAAGAGAAAGAAATAAAAAGAAACAAAGAGATCATGTGACTCTTATGGAGAGTAATGAGCTCACATAGAAAGAGTATGATGAATAAAAGTTATTGAGGGTTGACGAACATAGTTTTGGCCATCGCTGCAATTAATAGGAAGTAATAAAGAAAGAGAGGTCTTCACATATAAATATACTATCTTGGACATCTTTTATGATTGTGAGAACTCATTAAAATATGACATGCTAAAGAGTTGACATTGGACAAGGAAGACAACATAATGGGTTATGTTTTCTTACATCTGAGATAAATTATATTGTCTTGGATCTTCCAACATGTTGAGCTTGCCTTTCTCCCTCATGCTAGCCAAATTCATTGCACCAAGTAGAGATACTACTTGTGCTTCCAAATACCCTTAAACCAGTTTTGCCATGAGAGTCCACCATACCTACCTATGGATTGAGTAAGATCCGTCAAGTAAGTTGTCATCGGTGCAAGCAATAAAAATTGCTCTCTAAATATGATGATTGATTGGTGTGGAAGAAATAAGCTTTATACAATCGTGTGATATGGAAGTAATAAAAGCGACAGACTGCATAATAAAGGTCCATATCACAAGTGGCAATATAAAGTGACGTTCTTTCGCATTCGGATTTTGTACATCCAACCATCAAAGCGCATGACAACCTCTGCTTCCCTCTGCGAAGGGCATATCTTTTACTTTTATCTTCCACACTGCAAAAGAGTCATGGTGATCTTCCCCCTTCCCTTTTACATTTTATCCTTTGGCAAGCACAATATGTTAGAAAGATCCTGGTATATATGGCTAATTGGATGTGGGTTTTCATGAACTATTACTGTTGACATTACCCTTGAGGTAAAATGCTGGGAGGCAAAACTATAAGCCCCCATCTTTGTCTGTGTCCGATTAAAACTCCATACCCATAAGTATTGCGTGAGTGTCAGCAATTGTGAAAGACTATATGATAGTTGAGTATGTGGACTTGCTGAAAAGCTCTTATATATTGACTCTTTCTTATGTTATGATAAATTGCAATTGCCTCAATGACTGAGATTATAGTTTGTTAGTTTTCAATGAAGTTTACGATTCATACTTGATATTGTGATTGAATTATTACTCTAGCATAAGATATCATATGACAAGAATTACATAAGTTGTTGTTCTAAGAATGATCACGATGCCCTCATGTCCGTATTTTATTTTTATCAACACCTTCATCTCTAAACATGTGGACATATTTTTCGATTTCGGCTTTTCGCTTGAGGACAAGCGAGGTCTAAGCTTGGGGGAGTTGATACGTCCATTTTGCATCATGCTTTTATATCAATATTTATTGCATTATGGGTTGTTATTACACATTATGTCACAATACTTATGCCTATTCTCTCTTATTTTACAAGGTTTACATAAAGAGGGAGAATGTCGGCAGCTGGGGTTCTAGATGGAAAAGGAGAAAATATTAGAGACCTATTCTGCACAGCTCCAAAAGTCCTGAAACTCCACGGATGATGTTTTCCAAATATATAAAAAACATTGAGCGCAAGAACTTCACCAGGGGGGGGCCACACCCTGACCACGAGGGTGGGGGGCGCGCCCTACCCCCTTGGGCGCGCCCCCCTACATCGTGAGCCCCCTGGTGGCCCTCCGGTGAACATCTTCTGCTATATGGACTCTTTCGATGGGAAAAAATCATAATCCATCTTCTCGGACGGAACTCCACCGCCACGAGGCGGAACCTTGGCGGAGCCAATCTAGGGTTCTGATGGGGCTGTTCTGCCGGGGAAACTTCCCTCCCAAAGGGGGAAATCATCGCCATCGTCATCACCAACGCTCCTCTCATCGGGAGAGGGCAATCTCCATCAACATCTTCATCAGCACCATCTCATCTCAAAACCCTAGTTCATCTCTTGTATCCAATTCTTGTCTCCAAGTCCGGGATTGGTGCTAGTAGTGTTAATTACTCCTTGTAGTTGATGCTAGTTGGTTTAATTGATGGTAGATCGTATGTTCAGATCCTATATGCACATTAATACCCCTCTGATTATGAACATGTTTATGCTTTGTGAGTAGTCACTTTTGTTCCTGGGGACATGGGAGAAGTCTTGCTATTAGTAGTCATGTGAATTTGGTATTCGTTTGATATTTTGATGAGATGTATGTTGTCTCTCCTCTAGTGGTGTTATGTGAACGTCGACTACATGACACTTCACCATTGTTTGGGCCTAGAGGAAGGCATTGGGAAGTAATAAGTAGGTGATGGGTTGCTAGAGTGACAGAAGCTTAAACGCTAGTTTATGCGTTGCTTCGTAAGGGGCTGATTTGGATCCATATGTTTCATGCTATGGTTAGGTTTACCTTAATACTTTTGTTGTATTTGCAGATGCTTGCAATAGAGGTTAATCATAAGCGGGATGCTTGTCCAAGTAAGGGCAGCACCCAAGCACCGGTCCACCCACATACCAAATTATCAAAGTACTGAACACTAATCATATGAGCATGATGAAAACTAGCTTGATGATATTCCCATGTGTCCTCGGGAGCGCTTTACATCATATAAGAGTTTGTCCAGGCTTGTCCTTTGCTACAAAAAGGATTGGGCCACCTTGCTGCACTTTATTTACTTTTGTTACTTGTTGCTCGTTACAAATTATCCTATCACAAAACTATCTATTACCACTTATTTCAGTACTTGCAGAGAATACCTTGCTGGAAACCGCTTATCATTTCCTTCTGCTCCTCATTGGGTTCGACACTCTTACTTATCGAAAGGACTACGATAGATCCCGTATACTTGTGGGTCATCAAGACTCTTTTCTGGCGCCGTTGCCGGGGAGTAAAGCGCATTTAGTAGGTGGAATTTGGTAAGGAAAAATTTATATAGTGTGCTGAAATTTACTGTCACTTGTTACTATGGAAAGTAATCCTCTGAGGGGCTTGTTCGGGGTACCTTCACCCCGACCAGTAGAGCAAAGAGTTGCTCCTCAACCTACTGAACCTATTAAAAATTAAAATGCTTGCTTTGAAATTCCTTTGGGTATGGTAGAAAAACTGCTAGCTAATCCTTTTTTGGGAGATAGAACAAAACATCCTGATGAGCATCTAATATATGTGGATGAAGTTTGTGGATTATTTAAGCTTGCAGGTGTACCCGGAGATGTTGTTAAGAAGAAGGTCTTCCCTTTATCTTTGAGGGGAGATGCATCGACATGGTACAGGCTATGTGATGATATGGAGTCTTGGAATTACAAACGATTGAAATTGGAATTTCATCAAAAGTTTTATCCTATGCATCTTGTTCATCGTGACCGCAATTATATATATAATTTTTGGCCTCGCGAAGGAGAAAGCATCGCTCAAGCTTGGGGGAGGCTTAAATCAATGTTATATTCATGCCTCAATCATGAGCTCTCAAGAGAAATGATTATTCAAAAAATTTATGCTCGGCTTTCTGATAACAATCGCACCATGCTTGATACTTCTTCTGCTGGCTCTTTTATGATGAAGACTATTGAATTCAAATGGGATTTATTGGAAAGAATTAAACGCAACTCCGAAGATTGGGACCTCGACAATGGTAAGGAGTCAGGTATGACACCTAGTTTTGATTGTGTTAAATCTTTTATGGATACCGATATTTTTCGTAAATTTAGCACTAAATATGGACTTGACCCTGAGATAGTAGGTTCTTTCTGTGAATCTTTTGCTGCTTATGTTGATCTCCCCAAGGAGAAGTGGTTTAAATATCATCCTCCCATAGAAGTAAAAGTAGCTGCACCTATTAAAGTTGAAGAAAATACTATTACTTATAATGATCCTATTGTTCCTACTTCTTATGTTGAGAAACCACCTTTCCCTGTTAGGATAAAGGATCATGCTAAAGCTTCAACTGTGGTTCATAAAAGCAATATTAAAACATATACACCTCCTGAGCAAGTTAAAGTTGAACCTAATATTGCTATTGTTAAAGATCTCTTGTCTGATAATATAGATGGGCATGTTATTTGTTTCTGTGATGAAACTGCTAGAATTGCTAAACCCCGTGATACAGATAAGCCTAGACCTGTGGTAGGTATGCCTGTTATTTCTGTTAAAATAGGATATCATTGTTATCATGGCTTATGTGATATGGGTGCTAGTGCTAGTGTAATACCTATTGACTTATACAAAGAAATTATGCATGACATTGCACCTGTTGAGTTAGAAGATATTGATGTCACAATTAAACTTGCTAATAGAGATAATATTTCACCAATGGGAATTGTTAGACATGTTGAAGTCTTGTGTGGGATAACTAAATATCCTGCTGATTTTCTTGTTCTTGGTTCCCCACAAGATAGTTTTTGTCCCATTATATTTGGTAGACCCTTCTTAAATACTGTTAATGCTACCATAGATTGCAAAAGAGATGTTGTTACTGTCGGTTTAGATGATATGACTCATGAATTTAATTTCTCTAAATTTAGTAGACAACACCGTGAAGAAGAATTACCTAGTAAGGATGAAATTATTGGTCTTTGTTCTATTGCCGTACCTCTTAGTGATCCTTTAGAACAATATTTGCCAGACCATGAAAATGATATGTTTATGAATGAAAGAATGGAATTAGATGAAGTATTCTTTAAACAGGAACCTATTCTGGAAAACAATTTACCTGTTGAAATCCTAGGGGATCCTCCTCCACCCAAGGGTGATCCTGTGTTTGAGCTTAAACCTTTGCCGGATACTCTTAAACGTCGACTACATGACACTTCACCATTGTTTGGGCCTAGGGGAAGGCATTGGGAAGTAATAAGTAGATGATGGGTTGCTAGAGTGACAGAAGCTTAAACCCTAGTTTATGTGTTGCTTCGTAAGGGGCTGATTTGGATCCATATGTTTCATGCTATGGTTAGGTTTACCTTAATACTTTTGTTGTATTTGCGGATGCTTGCAATAGAGGTTAATCATAAGTGGGATGCTTGTCCAAGTAAGGGAAGCACCCAAGCACCGGTCCACCCACATACCAAATTATCAAAGTACCGAACGCGAATCATATGAGCGCGATGAAAACTAGCTTGACGATATTCCCATGTATCCTCGGGAGTGCTTTACATCATATAAGAGTTTGTCTAGGCTTGTCCTTTTCTATAAAAAGGATTGGGCCACCTTGCTGCACTTTATTTACTTTTGTTACTTGTTGCTCGTTACAAATTATCCTATCACAAAACTATCTGTTACCACTTATTTCAGTACTTGCAGAGAATACCTTGCTGGAAACCGCTTATCATTTCCTTTTGCTCCTTGTTAGGTTCGACACTCTTACTTATCGAAAGGACTACGATAGATACCCTATACTTGTGGGTCATCACGGGGCTGCATCCGAACAGGAGGAACAAGACAACGGGCAAGATAACCCTGATAAACAGGCCATGCCCAATGACCCAGATGATGATAGTTATCGTCCAGTCTCCGAGGATGATGAGAGCCTCGGCAATGAGGACTTCATCGTTCCTGAAGCACCCCTCCAGTAGGAGCACTTCAAGCGCCAGCTAATAGCCACTACAAGAAGCCTGAAGAAGAAGAAGAAGAAGAAGAAGAAGAAGAAGAAGCAGCTCCAAGCTGATCAAGACATGCTCATTGACAGGTGGACTGATGTCCTGGCAGCCGAGAAATACGGCCTTGAGCGCCCAGCCAAGAGTTACCCAAAGCGCAAACTACTGCCTCAGTTCGATGAGGAGGCACCAGATCCCATACCTCCCTCACGCAATGCGGACCGACCACCACGTGGTCGGGACAGTATGGTGGACCGACCACCCCGCGATCGGGATAAAACGACAACTCAAGCCGAACAACAGCCCGCCCCACCACCTCACAAAAACAGGGACAGAACAGCTCGGGACCATCCATACGACCTTGGGCAGGAGATGGACAGTAGAGCAGGGACACACCAGATCAATCTACGGATCGCGAGGATGCTTCCCGACTCGGGATGACGGCTACCTATTCGTACGTGACAAACCTTGTCACATCCGGGCCGATTACTGCAGACGGACTTCATCGGAGGAACGCAGTGATGCGGCCCGATATAGAGGCGCCGCACACCCTCTCTGCTTCACAGATGAGGTGCTGGATCACGAATTCCCCGAGGGGTTCAAGCCCGTCAATATTGAATCATACGATAGAACAACCGATCCTGTAGTATGGATTGAGGACTTTATTCTCCACATCCACATGACCTGTGGAGATGACCTCCGTGCCATCAAATACCTCCCACTAAAACTCAAAGGACCAGCTCAACACTGGCTAAATAGCCTGCCCGAGAATTCCATTGGCAGCTAGGAGGACTTGGAAGAAGCCTTGCTTGACAACTTCCAAGGTACATATGTCCAGCCACCCGATGCCGATGACTTAAGCCACGTAGTTCAGCAACTTGGAGAATCAGCCAGAAAATTCTGGACTAGGTTCCTAACCAAAAAGAACCAGATCATTGACTGTCCGGATGTCGAAGCCCTAGCGGCCTTTAAGCATAGCATCCGTGACGAATGGCTCACCCGCCACCTCGGCCAAGAAAAGCTGAGGTCCATGGAAGCCCTCACGACACTTATGACCCGCTTTTGTGCGGGAGAGGATAGTTGGCTGGCTCGCAGTACAAACACAGCCAATGAAGCAGGCCCCTCTAAGGCCAAAAATAGCACCAGCAAACTCTGGTGCAACAGACACAAACGCCGAAGCAATGGCGATAACACCGATGACACTACAGTTCACGTCGGATTCAGTGGCTCCAGGTCCGGCCAGCGAAAGAAGCCCTATAAAAGGAAGGGCGGAGGACCATCCAGCTCGGACCGCATACTCGATCGTCCGTGCCAGATACATGGCACCCCAGACAAACTGGCCAACCATACTAACAGAGACTGCCGGGTCTTTAAGCAAGCCAGCAAGGTAAATAGCAGAAACAAGGAAGGGGAATCGCAAAGCGAGGACAAAGACGAGGATCCCTGGCAGCCGAACACTGGGGGCAGAAAAAATCCCGCCTCGAGTCAAAACGGTGAACATGATATATGCTACACGCATCCCCAAAAGGGAGCACAAGCGCGCACTCAGGGACGTTTATGCGGTAGAGCCAGTCGCCCCAAAATTCAACCCATGGTCATCATTCTCGATCACCTTTGATAGTCGTGATCATCCAACTAGCATCCGTCATGGCGGTTCGGCCGCATTGGTACTCGACCCAATCATCGACGGATTTCACATGACACGAGTCCTAATGGACGGTGGTAGCAGCCTTAACCTGCTCTATTAGGATACAGTACGCAAAATGGGCATTAATCCCTCATGAATCAAGCCCACAATAACTACCTTTAAAGGAGTTATACCAGACGTAGAGGCCCGTTGTACGGGCTCGATCATGCTGAAGGTGGTCTTCGGTTCCCTGGATAACTTCCGGAGCGGAGAGCTAATCTTCGATATCGTCCCCTTCCGCAGCGGCTACCACGCAATGCTCGGACGAACCACGTTCGCTAGATTCAACGTGATGCCACATTATGCTTATGTCAAGCTCAAGATGTCCGGTCCACGCGGCATCATTACAGTAAATGGAAACACGGAACGTTCCCTCTGTACAGAGGAGCATATCGTCGCCCTAGCAGCAGAAGTACAGAGCGGGCTTCTCAAGCGGCACCATAATCCGGCCGCCGAGCCCCTGGACATCGTTAAGAAGGTCTGGGCTACACTACAACAGGGCAGCTCGGTTCGTCAAGAGCTGAATTAGTAAATTCAGCCTCCGTCCCAGTCCCGATGAGGAAATGGTATCTGCACCGCGCGTACATAACTACGCACTCAAAACCCCACGGGTACTGATGGAGGCATAACTCGCTCGCGATCCATAGTGCGGCTTGACCCGACCCTGGGATTCACATGCCTTTATTTTTTCTTTTTATTATGGGGTTTTTCTCTTTTCGAGGTCTATGCGGACGACCCGTTTGCAGAACACACCAAGGAGGCAAGGAGCTCTGGCATACAAGGGAATCCCTAGGTGGTCTCTATTAAACGATTTCCATACTTGTTTTACATACCCACACGCAGCTCGCCCTTGGTTGCGGCATGTTAAATAGCTTTACTTGCTTATCGCATTACTTGCACAAAGTACACCTCGACATACTAATTACATCACAACGGTGAATAACTGGTGGCGTCAGCTTATTACTTAATTTTCCTGTTTCCTCACCTTTGTATATATTACTTATTGCACACATACACCATGGTACGTATTACTGCGCCAGGGGCTTCATTACACCCTGCATTACGGTAATAAAAGTCCGAACACTTTTTCAGTATAGTTCGGCACCCCGAACTTATAGCATTATATGCATCAGCTCTGAATCATGTCTTTGGTCAATAGTTGGGTTGCCCGGCTCCTGTGCTTACTACCTTACGTTCCGCCATATCGGCTAGGGTAGTAAAGGGAGAACTACTGTGATTGTGTCCCGGTTCTTCTGGACGAGCACCTCGGTAGAGAAAGCCAAAAACTGACTGTCATGATGCGGCGAGAGTTGGTCAGCTATTCAAGAGGTTCCAAATCGTTAGAGATTTTTTCCGCTTCTTGCGAAGAATCGGTTCCTCTGATTAGGCGTGTATAACACCCCTAGTTCGGCCTTCCGAATACCAGGGGCTTCGCCAACTTTCTTAATTTTCAAACTCCTATTGCTAAGTGAGGGCGGTAAAGGACGCATAGTATGATTGCCTTGTTTGTTGCGCTAAACACCTCCTTTAAGGACCAGAATGTGGAGTAAAGAGTGTTTAGATTTATCCCGAACACCCCCGTACTATCTATGTGGGGGCAGAAGCCGACGACTGGTCAACCCTCAGATTTCATAAAACGGCCGCACAGGAGGTAAAATGTAAATCGCAAGCATTATAATACATAACATCATTGTTCCATATTATAGGACAGGATAATACAAATGCTCTCATGGGAATATGACATCCTTCGAATATTGCTCTGCCACAAGGCGGGACCCCTCCAGGACGCCATCAAAATAGTGCTCGGGTCGACGATGCTCCTTGCCCTCCGGCGGGCCCCTCGGTCATCAGCTTCTTGGCATCCAGCTTTGCCCAATGCGTCTTGACGCGGGCAAATGTCATACGAGCACCTTCAATACAGACTGACTGCTTCACGGCTTCGAGCCGTGGACAGGCACTTACAAGCCGCTTAACAAGTCCGAAGTAGCTGCTAGGTATAGGCTCGTCAAGCCATAGTCGTACTATCAGATCCTTCATGGCTAGCTCTGCCGACCTGTGCAGCTCGACCAACTGCTTCAGATGGTCACTGAAGGACAACGGATGTTCGGGTCCAAGATATTGGGACCAGAATAGCTTCTCCGTAGACATTCCTTCTTCGGCTCTATAATGCTCGGCAGCATCTGATATACTGCGCAGCAGATCCGTAAACGCCCCTAGAAAACTCAAATTCGGATAAGTACAAGGAACGTTTCTTCTACATACTTGCTTTGCATAGTGAAAGAATTACCCGCCGCAATATCCTTGGCTGCCTGAATTTCCTGGAGGGTGTTCTGGGCTTCGGCCCGTGCATCCTGTGCGCTCTGGCGGGCCATCGCCAGTTCGGATTCTTGCGCCTTACAATCGCGCTCCAAGGACTCACATCTCTCGACCGCGCCCTAGAGCTGTTGCTGCGCCTCACCAATCCGGGCCTCGTGCTTCTCGCACGCGGCGCGTTCCTTGGCCGCTTTGTCCTCAGCCTTGGCTAACGCCTTCTTGAGGGCTGCCACCTCGGTCGTGGCCCCTAATAAAGCTTATGACACCTTAGTCCGGACGGACTATTCATTTTTTCTTAAAAAAAACGCAGGTTACTGCATACCTTGGCTATCCTCCAGCTGCTTCTTCATGAGGCCGAGCTCCTCCTCGGCCGGCTCCAGTTTCCGCTTCAGTCCAGAGACCTCCGCAGCATGAGCAATGGCAGCCTGCAGCGATACCTGCTTATTCACATAGACAACTTATGTTAGACTCCTACGATATTTCTTCTTGATCCTCTGTTCGGTTTTTTCTTTCCGAACACCAAACAGAGCATCAGGAGCTATTGTCTATACTGTGATATTTTTCCTACAAACGCATTACTTACCTCAAAGCCCGATAGAAGGCTAGTGTAGGCTTCGGCCAGTCCGCTTTTGAAGAACTGGACCTTCTCTATTACCGTGCCCATAAGGGCACGGTGTTCATCCACAATAGAGGTGCCTCGTAGCGCCTCCAGCAGATTATCCAGTGCCTCTGGTTGGATAGAGGTCACCGGCGGAACAGGCACATTCCCTCCTTTTAGGGAATGTCGTTCGCTGGACTCTGGAGTCGCATAGATCTCCGGAATGGTATCCGGCTCAGGTCCGAAGGGAACTCGGCCCCCATCTCCAGTCCCCATAGGGGATTTTTCCCCCATGTGTCCGGCGACTGAGGAATCGTCCTGGGGCGCCACCCCGACAATCTCCGGAAGCTCCCCCCGGCCGGGGAAGGTCTTCTGCGACACCACCTCGTCGTCACCCTTGGGAGAGACGGAATGAGCAGGTGGCGGAGACATGCTAGCCATCTCCTTTGAGTCTAGCGATCCCTCCGTCGAGGATCACGTGGAGCCATCGCGTGCTGGACTGCAAAGTTTAAGACATATCAATATTACAAACCGGGAAGGCCAGACGTTTTCGGATTCTGGTACTTACGAGGCGGCCCGGGGCTTGGTCCGGCGAGGTCGCTCTGGACTGCTATCAACATCCCACACGGAGTTATCCGCGAGGGAGCCTCTAACCCTCTTAGGCGCTTTCGCCTCCGGATTCATGGGGGGCGCTCTCTTCGTCCTCCCCACTTTAGGTAGGGAGTCATTTTCTTCTTCCTCTTCGTCGTCGTCGTCAGCGGACGAAGAGGAAGTCTCGTCTTCGGACGTCACGTTCGGAGCGCCTTTTTGGCGAGGGCCCTTCTTGGCCCCTTTGGCCGCTTTCTTGGCCGTCTTCTCTGGCACCTCATAAGGTGCCAGAAAAAGCAATTTCGTCAATAATGGGAATTCTTTGTCTTTGGGCAGCGGAGCCGGATAGTTAATCCCCTCCGCTATCTTGATCCAGGCCTGAAAACATGGGTAGGAAAGCTTAGGCTTTCTCTCAAAATATGCTAGTAAAGGGTACGCCTTGAAAACATTAAAAGAACTTGCTGGGTTAGCCTGGCGTTTTAAGCTAAGCCCGCGATCTTCGGTTGTGGGCGGTGGCGTCTCGCCGGCCTTGAAGAGCACTCTCCAGATTTCTTCGTGCGTCGTGCCGAAGAGCTCTAGTAGCGTCTGGTGCTTGGCTGGATCGTACTCCCACAGATAGCAAGTCCGGCGTTGGCATGGAAGGACCCGACGAATGAGCATGACCTAGACCATGTTGACAAGCTTGATCTTCCTATCTATCATGTTCTGGACGCACATCTGGAGCCCAGTCAGCTCGTCCGAGGGACCCCAGGTAAGGCCCCTCTCTTGCGAGGAGGTGATCACCATTGGGATTCCTGACCAGAATTCGGGAGCCGCCACCCAGTTGGCGCCACATGACTCGGTGATATAGAACCACCCTGATTGCCACCCTTTCACCGTCTCCATGAACGAGCCTTCGGGCCAGGTAACATTGGGCATCTTGCCCACCATGGCGCCTCTGCACTCTGCTTGTTGGCCGCTCACCACCTTCGGCTTCACATTGAAGGTCTTCATCCATAGGCCGAAATGAGGCGGGATACGAAGAAAGGCCTCGCACACGACAATGAATGTCGTGATGTTGAGGATGAAGTTGGGAGCTAGGTCATGGAAGTCTAGCCTGTAGTAAAACATCAGTCCACGGACAAATGGGGTGAAGATGGAAGCCCAGCCCGCGGACGAAATGTGTGAGAAACACAACCCTCTCATGGGGCTCTGGAGTAGGGACGATCTGTCCCTTGGCTGGGAGTCGGTGACGATCTCCTTAGCCAGATACTCGGCCTCCCGGAGCGCCTTGATATCCTTCTTCTTGGCAGAGGAGGCCATCCACTTACCCCCAGCTCCGGATCCGGACATCTTTGGAGTGCTTTCTCGGTCGAGGGAAAAGCTAAAAGCTTGGACGCTAGAGCTCAGGGACGGAAGGACTGAGGAGGAGCTGAGGTGTGGGTGAAGGAAGGGAATCCTTATCCCCTTATAAAGGCCACGAATATCAAGCGTCTCCCCACTCGCCTTAAACTCGCCTATTCCCAAGGACCATGCAAACGGCACGGTTGGGTCACCCACACCCGTATTGATGAGAATCCTGTAATAAAGGGGCATGATCTCTGCTTCGACAAGACGTGCCAATGGCAACCGCGTCTCGAAACGTGAAGCGGCAGACGAAAAATGGTTCAAAATTATGACCGAGCAGACGTGATGGCATATTATAAAAGCTGTCAGCGGATTAGACTCGTGTAAAAATATATTCTCTCTGTGATTATGTATGGTGTGTGTGACAGGTCCGGATACTATCATCGCATCCAAAGACTATCTTGAAGTTCGGATAGAAGGGAACCCGCCTTGCAATGTCGAATACAATCTACGTGCCGGACTACTCGTCATTGAAGCCAGGTTCAGGGGCTACTGAGGGAGTCCTGGACTAAGGGGTCCTCGAGCGTTCGGCCTATTATCCATGGGCCGAACTGATGGGCTGTGAAGACATGAAGGCCGAAGACTGTACGTGTGTCCGGATTGGACTCTCCTTGGCGTGGAAGGCAAGCTTGGCGACCGACTATGAAGATTCCTTCTTATGTAACCGACTCTATGTAAACCCTAGATCCCCTCGGTGTCTATATAAACCGGAGGGGTTAGTCCGGAAAGGATACATTCATTACCATAGTCATACAGGCTAGGCTTCTAGGGTTTAGCCATTACGATCTTGTGGTAGATCAACTCTTGTAACACTCATATTCATCAAGATCAATCAAGCAGGACGTAGGGTATTATTACCTCCGTAGAGAGGGCCCGAACCTGGGTAAACATCGTGTCCCCCGTCTCCTGTTACCATCGATCCTAGACGCACAGTTCGGGACCCCCTACCTGAGATCCGCCGGTTTTGACACCGACACCCCCTACCCAAGATCCGCCGGTTTTGACACCGACACCCGGGTCTACTTTACATCATAGAAGTTTCCAATCTATAATTCTAGTTTACTATTTATTTTGCAATATTTATTTTCCAATCTATACCACAAAAATACCAAAAATATTTTCTTATTATCTTTATTAGATATCACTTTTGCAAGTGGCCGTGAAGGGATTGACAACCCCTTTATCGTGTTGGTTGCAAGGTTCTTATTTGTTTGTGCAGGTACTAGGCGATTTGCGTGTAGTCTCCTACTTGATTGATATCTTGGTTCTCAAAAACTGAGGGAATTACTTACGCTACTTTGTTGCATCACCCTTTCCTCTTCAAGGGAAAACCAACGCATGCTCAAGAGGTAGCAACCACCTCCATCACCCCTACCATTTTCCCCCAAATCCCCTCCCTGCCGCATTGTCTTCCTCACCCCCACCAGCGTCGTCTCGCTCTCCTCCACTGCCTCCACCGCACCGTCTCGCTCTCCCCCACCACATCCTCTTCCTCACCTTCATCGCCTCCATCTGTCAGATGGCCGACGCTCCTGGCGACGCCGGCGCAGCGGCCAGAGATGTGGTGGAGCTGCAGGGTCAGGGCATGTGACCGCGGATGTCGGCGACGTCCACGGCAGTGCGGGGAAACTCGCAACCGCTGAGGATGTGGCGTGGCTCTACCTCATCGCTACAGAAGGTGACGGCATCGAGCGGCGCAGTCCATGCTGATGCCCCCTATGCGCCGCCTACCGTGGAGCAGCAGGTATTTGCACTTGCTTAGCTTGTAGAGTTAGTTGCTCCCTAGTTGCATTGGTTAGATTATGATTCATACGGTAGTTCAGATGGTTAGAGTAGTTGGTTTGACGGATGGGCCAAGGTTTTTTGTATGGGTTAGGGGATGGGGTTTTTTGGACTAGGGTTTGTTGGATAAATTCGTTGCAAAAATGCTAGATGTTGTGAACTATGATTTTAGGTGCTGCAATGATTTGGGTTTTTAGATTTGTTTTTAGATTTGGATAAATTCGTTGCAAAAATGCTAGATGTTGTGAACAGATGCATGCTTATTAGATTTGTTTTTAGTGCTCACAGATTGGGGTTTTTAATGCTACTCGGATTCGTTGCCTTAGATTGGGTCCCTATTAGATTTGTTTTTGAATGCTACTCAGATTGGGGTTTTGAATGTCATATGCCCAAATGGAATCCATTGATTAAGAAATTAGTTATGTTTAGAATCACAATCCTACCGTATGAATCACAATATAAATTTTAATGTCATAACCAAAAGTAACCCTTGATTCATTAGTATATAAATCTTGTCCACAATATGTAGTTATATTAGCTTTGTTGTTCAGTTTGTGTGCATGACAATGGAAAATGCAAAACAATGATCATAGTATATTAGGAGTATATTAGCCCTATGATCAATGTGTCATGTGTGCATATCTAAATTTTCAATTGGCTTCCGTATTTACTAGTGATGGATGTAATTGTATGTTCAGGAGGATGATGGTTGGGGGTAGAAAGAGGAAGCTGGCCCAGTACCACCCGTATGATCCAGAGGAAAGTGATGATGAAGAATATGAGGTAAGCCTACTTGAAATTTAGTTTTTTTCATTTAGTTCCTTTGACATAGTGTATCCATGAATCTATAATGTATTAATGTAACTCATTCATGTGTGCAGTATGATTCTGAAGATGAAGTGTCCAAGGGCAACGTCACATCCTTCATAGCCAAGGAGGTGGTGAAGATCAAGGCCAAGGGAGTTTCTTCCTTCTACAACCGCAAGACCAAGAAGTGGCACTGCCCCTACTGCACCACCAAGCCAAAGCCAAGGGATGGCCGCTTCGATCACCTTTTGTCTCATGCGGAGGATGTAGTGATTCACGGGGAGGACTACATGATCAGGGGCAGCATGCCGCCCTCGTGAAGGCCCTGACTCCGGTGTGATGTGATCGATGATGTGATGATGTGAACTGAATCTTTAAGTTTATCTGTTGGGTTACTTTTGGTTTGTTGAACTGAATCTCGTTGGTTATGGTTTGTTGAACTAAATTTAGTTTTCATGAATTTGGTTATGGTTGGCTATGTTGATGCTAGTAATCTGGTTGCTATCTATATTTTCTGTCCTTAAATTTGCCTGTGGTATATTTGTTTGTCCTGAATCTATGGTTAGTTATGTTTAGATGTTGTGAAATATGATTTTAGGTGCTGCAATGATCACACATGTTGTGTAGGAAATCAAATGCATGCTCCAAATGAGATCATGTAAACCTTGGCAAACCTGGACAGTATAAATTCAAGAAAATGCAAAAACAAGTAAAACCTTGGCAAACTATCTATGTTTGTGTAGGAGATCATGTGTGCAAAATTTGAAGTGATTTAGAGGAGGTCAAATAAATTTGAATTTGAGAAATGTGCTCCAAATGAGCTCCGAGGCTAGGGTAATCAAGTTTTTTTGGACCTACTCTAAATGAGCCAAATGTTTTTTATTAACACATATTCACTTTCCATAGTGTAGATTCAAAGTCTCACTATTTTTTGAATTAATCTTCATATTTTTACATTTTCTTTTGAAAACATATGCTTTAATATAAAAACTATTAAAAACATGTTTGAAATATGAAAATGGAAAACTAACTTCAGATCCTTCTTATTCACTTTGAAATAAAGCTTGGTGATTTTTTTGATTTTATTTTATTTTTCAAAAACAGAAGGTAACACTACCTCCTCTCCTTGAACTCTATGAAATCATGTACATGATAGCTCATATGTGTGAAGGTTTTCTCATGAAAATGACCATAGACCAAGTTTATGATTTTTTTGTTGGTAACTGTCACATAAGACAACGGTGTGTGCAGGTTTTATATTTTTTTGATTTTTTTTAAATTAATGGTGCTCATTTGACCTAGATCGTGCCAGCTAGGGTTTTTTCATGAAAATGACCATACACCAAGTTTAGTATATTTCCTCATTAGTTATGCTCAGTCAAAGCCTTCGAAACCCTGTTGACCAGCTCAAAACCCCTCTAAACCCCGCGGGGTTTCGCCTAACCCTAGCTCCCAACGTCAGACGTCCGATCATACCCTCGCGCCAAGCGACGGCCCTCAGATCTGGTCTTCTAGAAGGAATTAGGTGGGGTTGGCTGCGTGCAGGCTCCGCGCCGTTGGATCACAAGAACGGCTCCGCATCGTTGGATCATGGGGCGATCCGCGAGAGGCGATCCTATTGGTTGTGCTCGGCTGCTCGCCCACCACTGACTCCGCGAAAAAAACGGTGTTATTGGGCCCAAAAGGAAACCAAGCTCTGGTTGGGCCGTCAAATTGCGTCGTTTTTTTTTTGCATCGTTTGCTTTGTTTTTTGTGAACGTGTTGGCTCTGTACTTTTTGCATCGTTTGAAATTAATTGACATTGCATAGCAAAATTTAGTTCTTTTTGTTCTATACGAATGCAAAATGAGCAAATTTTTAAGGGCCAAATTTACTTTTATCATGCAAAATGGCCACAAACTATTCAAAATTTGTCTCTTTTTGTTCATATAATATATATGACCACGGATTTCGACGCGTGCAATTAGCTTCTTTTTCTTCTTCTTTTTCAAACCACTGTTTCCCATGCGTGTACACTCCCGATGCTGTGGTGGGTTTGACAACGGGCTACTTCACATTTGACCCCGTTATTGCCACGACCAAATAACACGTAGCACTACGGCTATTTAAGCCACCCTCTTCCTCTGCCATCCCTCATCCATCTCCCATCCTCTCTGCCATCTGCCCTTCTTGCTCTTCGACCACTTCTCCTTCTTCTAGCACATCATCAGCCATGCAGTACACCGGACCAACCTACCACTTCCCACCCACCGTGTCGGAGAGGCTCTACCCTCCCGGCGTGTACATTGAGCGCACACTACGTGTGTGGGCGATATCAAGGTGGAGGATTGCAAGGAACTTCACCGAGTTCTTCCTTGCGCCCGGCTACCACCACCTCCAGCGGGGATCTCCAAGGATGTTCCGTGTCGAGGAGGTCATCCAAAACGGGGTGGTGGTTGCTCTCCTTGCCCACTTCACCAACACACTACTAGGAAAAGGGCTATAGATGGAATTGACACTAATGGTGCACCAGAGAAGTGGTGCGCCACTACTATATACTAATGGCGCACCATGTGGAGATGCGCCATTAGTGTTGAAGACACTAATGGCGCACCAGGCACACAGTGCGCCACTAGTAACAAAATGTTTTTTTTTCATTTTTTCAAACATACTAATGGCGCATCCGGGCAGAGTGCGCCATTAGTAATTAGAACTACTAATGGCGCACCAGCCATAGAGTGCGCCACTACTGTATTTTTTTTACTTTTTTGCAAAACTACTAATGGCACACCGTTGCATAGTGCGCCATTACTAGTTTAAACTTCATGGGCACTTTTTTTTACTTTTTGATATCATGAATATTTTTAAATTTCATGGGCACTTTTTGAATTCATGAATATTTTTTCAAATTTGATGATATTTTTTCATATTCCATATGAAAAAATATTGAATATTCATGAGGACACTCGATCTCGACCCCCCTCCCTCTCGATAGCTATCCCCCTCGCCAGATCCCCCTCGCCACCGAGCACCCCCCACACCCTCCCCCTGCTCCGCCGCCGCCGACGACGATGACCCACCGCACCCTCCCCCGCTC